>NC_092054.1:69671238-69706665 GCF_003086295.3 Arachis hypogaea | reverse complement strand
TTGACAAGTTCATTATCCTGCGGATTTTGTAATCTTGGAAACAGAAGAAGAAGAAAACAATTCGATTATCTTGGGAAGGCCATTTTTAGCTACCGCCAGAGCCATCATAGATGTAGAGTAAGGAGAACTAACTCTCAGGATGCATGAGGAAAGCATTACTCTGAAAGTGTTTCCAGAACAACAAAATTCTGAAGAAAGAAGCCAAGTAATCAATGACTGTTTCCCAAGGCAAGCAATCAACAATTCAGTAAAGCAGAAGAATGAACATATGCAAGGAAAAGAAGGTACTCAAAAATAAATTTGGAAGATAAACAAGAAGGAAAGTGCCACAACTAAAGCTACTATCAAGGAAGAAAGGTTAACAAGAAAAAGGAAGAAAAACAAGAAGAAGGCTCACAAAGGGTTGAAGAATAAAAAAATCCCAACTAAAGGATTCTCCAAAGGCGACAAGGTGCAATTAGTATATCAACAGTTGGGAACTGAGGATCACTACACTGTTAACCAAGTACTCTCTCTCGAGCACATTGAAATTAAGCATCAAGGCACACAAAGAAGGCTTACAGTGAGGGGGGATAAGTTGCGACATTTCAGTCATCAACCACCCTAAGGGATCAATGTCAAGCTAATGACAATAAAGAAGCGCTTGTTGGGAGGCAACCCAACCTGAGGTAGTTTTCTTCTCATAGTTTTTTCAATAAAAATGTTGAATAATTAAGTATGTATTGCATGGAGCTAAGTTTGGTGTTGCACACCAAAACAATTTAAAGGAGAATGAAGGATTTTAAGTTTGGTGTTCCACCAAAAATCTAGTTTAAAAACACATTCTCACCTTCTGCATAAAGGCGTTGCTAGTTCCAAGCAATCAGATATATCATTTAATCATTGTTTGTTTCTACTTTGTAGTTTTAATATTTTAGCTAAACACTAGGAATTCACATATGATCAACTCGATGCATCAAAGGTAGTGGCAAGGGACTAAGTTTGGTGTTCACACACACCAAAGTAAGTTCAAAAGCCCACAAGAAGGTCCTGCACACTAACTAGTTATCTAAGGGCTTGAGAAACAAGCAACTTCCCTTAAATTCTGTAGGGATTCAAAACACTTTCTCGGGAGGGCTTCACACCATCAGTTGAGAGTAAGAAGAAAAGCCACCAAAAGGTTGTATTGACACTTAACTCCATCAGCATGCAATTTTTCTAAATTTGAAGTTTGAATATGCCCATCTTAGCAGTAACTGTTAGTTCAGTAGTTATGCTTCTTGAATATTATTGTCAATAAGAATGCTAGTCTAAGTGTGCTTGTGTGTTTACTTTCACTTAACTAATGCATGCTTTGTCCCCTGCATCTTTTTCAATTCAATAAAAGAAATGTTTGAAGCATGAAGTAAGATGGTTCATTGTTAGCTAGAAGTCAAATAATAGTAAGTGGTGGTATGTATGTGTGATTGTGTGACAACTCACTATTAGTGAATAAAAGGAATAGATTGTTCTCTTTTTAAGAAGAAAGTAGTTCACTGTCTATGAATCTCAACAAAATAAAAGTCCTTGGGTGAAAAGAAAAACAAAAGAGAAGAGAAAAAGCCAAAAGTGGCAACAGAACAAAAGAAAAATAAAAAGAAACAAAGCTAGACACCAATAGTTTGAACTTTAGAATATATGCCTGTGGTGTCTTTGTACTAGGATCTGCTTGGATTATTAAGTTCTTTGGAGTGCATTAACACTTGGTAACTTGGGTTAACTAACCGGGATTATCAACTGAAGGTCCACTATCAAGAGCAACCTAGCTACACGACATTTAGTAACCCAAAGAGGTGCTGGGCATTAATGTTCTAAGAAGGGATGTGAGCCAAGTGTCTAAAGTGAATAATGTGTCAAGCATAAATAAAGAAAAGAGCTTGTTACACATGACACTGAACTAAAGCTTATAAAGAAAAGAATTCAGTAAACAAGGACAAAGGAATAATGAGAGGTCATAGCAGTGTTTTGCTTGATGCTTAGAGAGAACTTTCTAGGCCTACTTGTCAATAAGAAAGTAGTAGTTACATATCTGCATAAAACCCCATGAGCTACCAATAATACTCTGCTAACATGAGCATTCTCTTTTGTTTTCATTCTTTCTTCTTAATAATTCTATTCTTGCTTGGGGACAAGCAAGTTTTAAGTTTGGTGTTGTGATGACAAGTCATCTTAGCCAAGTTTCACTAGTCTTTTTCCTTTGTTTTCATTTAGTTTTATGCACTTTCTTGGGCCACAAGTAAGCCAATTGGGTGGAATTTCATGTTTCCTTAGATTCAATCAACCATGGATGAATTGATGCATTTTCATGAGTTTTATGCCATAATTGCTTATATGACAAGAAGAAGAATAACACTCATGATTATAGCATAGCTTTGATGCAATTGTTGGTTGATGATAGGTGGAATAAAGCTTGGAAGAAGGTTGCAAGAATGGGCTTGAAAAGAGGGATTCACGTTTGAGCTAACGTTTGCCTCAAACGTTAACTCAAACGTGAAAGCAGAATGAAAACACCTGGAGAAGACCAACGTTGCGCCAACGTTTGCCTCAAACGTGAGGCAAACGTTGGCTGAAGAAGGGCAAGGAAGCAACGTTGCCGCCAATCCTCAAACTAGTCAAACGTTGGCGCCAAAGGAAGAGAAATCACTCCTGACAAACCAACGTTTCGCAACGTTTGCCTCAAACGTAGAGTCCAACGTTGCGCAAAAGCAAAGAGAGCACCTCTTTTGACTGCATTGAGGAGCCCTTTGGCCACATTTGACTCAAACGTTGGCCCAAACGTGCCAAAGTAGCATGGGGGAACCACGTTTGATGCCTCACGTTTGAACCTCAAACATTGGCTCAAACGTGGAAGACAGCCCTTGGCCCGAGCTGCATAATGTCACACAAGGGACGTTTGAGTCAACGTGTGCCTCAAATGTTGACTCAAACGTGAAGGTTCATGGCCCGGTTCACTAATGGATTTCTTTCCAACACCAAGGAGCAATCAACGGGGGCTACTATCAACCCAATTCCATCAAGGCTAAAGGCCCAATTCAAGGCTTAATGATCATTTGAAGAAAGTGTGTAAATAGCTTAGGCATTTGAAGTTTTAGGGAGCTTCCTTTTTAGAATTTTTAACACTTGCCAGTAGAGCTTTTCCTTTTTGGTTTTGCTGAGTAGTTTTGGAGAGCTTTTGGGTTTTGAGCATTTTGGAGATTTTAGATCTGCGGTGTTTAGAGAATTGAAGGAATTCTGTTTTAATCTCATCCTAAGATTTCTCTGTTTTATTACTGCACTTCTGAGAAATTTATATTTCCATTCCTTTCTTCTACTGCTTGATCTTTACTTTCTTGCAATCAAATTCTCAATTTGGATCTAGGAAGGCTTTGAGATCTAGATGGTTATCTAGTCTCTGGGTCCTGAGAATCTACGTTTTTCCAATTCCAATTTCCTTGTTTCGTTGCTACACAAGTATTTCATTCATTAATCCGGTTTAATTGAATCCATCTTTACATTTCGTTTGTTGAATTACTTTCTTTGTTTAATTCTGTAATCCACTTCCAATCCCTTTATTCAAGCAATACTTTCTGCATTTAAGATTCTGCAATTACATTCTGCTTCAAGTTTCCTATTTTTTTTTCTTAAATTCAGTCTTTTTCTTTTTTTCCTTTTTTCATGCAAATCACCACTCCCTACATCTATGCATTTAATTGTCACACATTACACAATCACTTGTTTGCTTGAAATTCAACCACTAAATAGTTGCTAATCCTTCATCCTTTGGGATCACCTCCTGGATTTATTTGATCGACCCGGTGCAACGGATTTGTCGATCGTTTCCCACTCAGGTTCATGGCCCAGTTCACAAGTGGACTTCTTCCCAACACCAAGAGCAATCAACAGAGGCTATTATCAACCCAATTCCATCAAGACCAAGGCCCAATTCAATGCTTGAAGATCATTAGATGAGAGTGTATAAATAGATTAGAATTTAAGTTTTTCGGGAGCTTCCCTTTTTAGAATTTTTCATACTTACAGTAGAGAGCTCATCTTTACATTTTTGAGTTGTTGCTTTAGAATTTGAAAGTTCCTGGGAAGGAGAATTGAATTCTCTTCCCCTGGGTTGTTTTTTCTTTCCTTTCTACACACTTTGTTTGAGTCTTGGGTGTTGAGAATTGCGGAAATTCTGTCTCAATCTCACCTTGAGATCTCTTGTTTACTTTTTTGCACAATTGAATTTGAATTTCTCTTTACTGCTTCATCTTCTCTTTAATTCTGCAATTACTTTTCTTTATTTCTTTTGCAATTGCTCTTGTTGAATCAAGGAAGATTGAGATCTAGACTTGTTTTCTAGTCTCTTCCACTCCTGAGATCTTCAAGTACTTTTAATTTGCTACAATTAAGCACAAGTCATTCTCTATTTTAATTTCTCAAGCATTTCTACTTTTCTGTTTAGATCTACTTTATTTCAATTCACTTTCTACTCTTCTGTTTAATTGCAATTCACTTGTTCTTGTTTAATTCCTGCAATCCCAATTCCCAACTCCTTTTATAATTCAAGCAATTTACATTTCTTGCACTTTAAGATTCAGCCATTTACATTTCTTGTAATCTAAGTTTCTGCAATTTACATTACTTGTCCTTTAAGATTCAGCTTATTTACTTTCTTTGCTCTTTAATTTCCTGCAATCTACCCCTCTCCCTTACATTTCAAGCCAATTTAGTTTCTGCAATCACACATCACTCAACCAACACTTGATTCGCCTTGACTAAATCAACCACTAAACAAAAATTGCTCAATCCTTCAATCCCTGTGGATCGACCTCACTCATGTGAGTTATTATTACTTGATGCGACCCGGTACACTTGCCAGTGAGTTTTGTGTTGGATCATTTTCCACACATCATTAGGTTTAGGCTTTAGGGTTTATGGTTTAGGGTTTAGGGTTTAGTGTTTATGGTTTGGGTTTGGGGTTGAGGGTTATAGTTTAGGGTTTATGGTTTATAGTTTAGGGTTTAGGGTTTAGGCATGTTTGTGGTTTAGGGTTTAAGCTTTAGGTTATGGTTTATGATTTAGGGTTTAAGGTTTAGGGTTTAGGGTTTAGGGTTTAGGCTTTTGGTTTAAGGTTTGGTGTTTGGGCTTACGGTTTCTAGTTTAGAGTTAGGGTTTAGGGTTTAGGGTTTAGTGTTTAGGGTTTAAGGTTTAGGTTTATGGTATAGGGTATAAGGTATAGGTATAGGGTTTATGGTTTATGGTTTATGGTTTGGGATTGAGGGTTTATGAAATGACGGTTTATGGTTTGTGGTTGAGGGTTTATGGTTTAGGGTTTAGGTTTAGGTTTAGCATTTAGGGTTTAGGGTTAATGGTTTTATAGTTTGGTGTTCAGGGTTTATGGTTTAGGGTTTAGTGTTTATGGTTAGGGGTTGAGGGTTTATGGTTTAGCATTTAGGCTTAAGGTTGTGGTTTAAGGTTTAGGGTTGTAGGGTTTAGCATTTACGCTTTATGCTTTGGGTTGAGGGTTTAGGATTTAGGATTTAGGCTTTAGGATTTGTGGTTTAAGGTTTTAGGGTGTAGGGTTTTGGATTTTGTGTTTATGGTTTGGGGTTGAGGGTTTATGGTTTAGGGTTTAGGTTTAAGCTTAGGGTTTAAGGTTTAGGGTTTATGCTTTAGGCTTTAGGGGTTTAGGATATAGGGTTTAGGCTTTAGGCTTTAGAATTTGTGGTTTAGGGTTAAGGGTGTAGGGTTTATGGTTTAGGGTTTAGGGGTGTGAGGTTGAGGGTTTATGGTTTAGGGTTTAGGCTTTAGGTTTGTGGTTTAGGATTAGTGTTTAGGGTTTATGGTTTATGGTTTGGGCTTGAAGGTTTATGGTTTAGGGTTTAGGGTTTATAGTTTAGGTTTAGGTGTGTTTGTGGTTTAGGGTTTATGCTTTAGGGTTTAGGGTTAGGCTTTAGGGTTAAAGGTGGTTTAGGCTTTATGCTTAGGCTTTATGCTTTTGGGTTTAAGGTTTGGTGTTTTGGCTTTACCGGTTTCTGGTTTAGGGTTTAGGGTTTAGGGTTTAATGTTTAGGGTTTAAGGTTTAGGGTTTATGTTATAGGGTATACGGTATAGGGTATAGGGTTTAGGGTTTTTGGTTTGGGGTTGAGGGTTTATGGTTTACAGTTTATGGTTTGGGAATGAGGATTTATGATTTAGGGTTTATGGTTTATGGTTTGGCGTTGAGGGTTTATGGTTTAGGGTTTAGGGTTTATGGTTAGGTGTTGATGGTTTATGGTTTAGGGTTTATGCTTAGGGTTTGTGCTTCAAGTTTAGGGTGTATGGTTTATGGTTTAGGGTTTATGGTTTGGGGGTAAGGGTTTATGGTTTAAGATTTAGGGTTTAGGGTTTGTGGTTTAGTTTTTATGGTTTAGGGTTTAGGGTTTAGGGTTTATGCTTTATGTTTGGGGTTGAGGGTTTATGGTTTAGGTTTTAGGAATTAGGCTTTACGCTTTAGGATTTGTGGGTTAGGGTTAATGGTGTAGGTTTAGGGTTTATTGTTTGGGGTTGAGGGTTTAGGTTTAGGATTTGTGGTTTAGGGTTTAGGGTTTATGATTTAGGGTTTATGGATTAGGGTTGAGGATTTATGGTTTAGGGTTTATAGTTTAGGGTTTATGCGTGTTTGTGGTTTAGGGTTTAGTATTTGGGCTTTAGGGTTTCTGGTGTAGGGTTTAAATTTTAGGGTTTATGGTTTATATTTTAGGGTCTAGGGTGTAGGTTTAGGGTTTATGGTTTATGGTTTGGGATTGAGTGTTGATGTTTTAGGGTTTATAGTTTGGCTTTAGGGTTTTTTTGTTTCGGGGTTTAGGCCTTAGGGTTTGTGGTTTAGGCTTTAGGGTTTAGCGTTTAGTGTTTAGGGTTTATGGTTTGGGGTTTATGGTTTAGGGTTTAGGGTTTAGGTTTAGGTTTAGGGTTTATGGTTTATGGTTCATGGTTTATAGTTTAGCGTTTAGGCTTTAGGGTTTGTGGTTTATGGTTTATGGTTTAGGATTTATGGTTTGGGTTGAGGTTTTATGGTTTAGGGTTTAGCGTTTATAATTTAGTGTTTAGGCTTTAGGTTTTGCGTTTATGGTTTAGGGTGTAGGGTTTAGGTTTATGGTTTGGGTTGAGGGTTTATGGTTTAGGTTTAGGGTTTAGGCTTTAGCTTTGGGATTTGTCGTTTTGGGTTAATGATGTAGGCTTTAGGGTTTTTGTTTGGGGTTGAGGGTTTAGGCTTTAGGGTTTGTGGTTTAGGGTTTAGGATTTAGGTTTATGGATTGGGGTTGAAGGTTTTTGGTTTATGGTTTAGGGTTTATAGTTTAGGGTTTTTGCGTGTTTGTGGTTTAGGGTTTAGGCTTTTAATGGTTTAGGATTTAGGCTTTAGGGTTTGGGGTTTATGCTTTAGGCTTTAGGCTTTAGGGTTTAGTGTTTGGGCTTTAGGGTTTCTAGTGTAGGGGTTTAGAATTTAGGGTTTAGGGTTTATGGTTTATGGTTTGGGGTTGAGGGTTTATGGTTTATGGTTTAGGCCTTAGGGTTTGTGGTTTAGGCTTTAGGGTGTACCGTTTAGGGTTTAGGGTTTATGGTTTGGGGTTAAGGATTTAGGGTTTATGGTTTAGGATTTATAGTTTAGCGTTTAGGCTTTAGGGTTGTGGTTTATGGTTTAGGGTTTAGGGTTTATGGTTTGGGGTGTAGGGTTTAGGGTTTATCATTTATAGTTTAGGGTTTATGCTTTAGGTTTATGGTTTATGGTTTAGGGTGTAGGGTTTAGGGTTATGTTTTGGGGTTGAAAGTTTATGGTTTACTGTTTAGGATTTATGGTTTAGGGTTTTAGGGTTTATAGTTTAGGGTTTAGGCTTTAGGTTTTGTGGTTTATAGTTTAAGGTTTAGGGTTTAAGGTTTATGGTTTGGGGTAGAGTGTGTATGCTTTAGGTTTAGGCTTTAGGGTTTGTAGTTTAAGGTTTAGGGTTTAGGGATTAGTGTTTAGTGTTTATGGTTTGGGGTTGAGGGTTTATGGTTTAGGATTTAGGCTTTAGGATTTGTGGTTTAGGGTTTAGGATGTAGGGTTAGGGTTGTGGTTAGGGTTTATGGGTGGGGTTTATGGTTTATGGTTTAGGGCTATGCTCTATGGTTAATGGTTTAGGGTTAGTGTTAATGATTAGGATTTAGGGTTTAGGTTGGGCTTTATGCTTTAGGGGGTTGTGGATTAGGGTTAGGGTGTAGGGTTTAGGTTTATGGTTTGGGTGAGGGTTTTTGGTTTAAAGTTTAAGGTTTATAGTTTAGGGTTTAGGCGTGCATGTGGTTTAGGAATTAGGGTTTAGGGTTAAGGGTTTTGGCTTTAGGGTTTGGGGTTTAGGGTTTAGTGTTTAGACTTTAGGCTTTAGGCTTTAGGGTTTAGTGTTTGGGCTTTAGGGTCTCTATTTTAGGGTTTTGGGTTTAGGGTTTCGGCTTTAGGGTTTAGGGTTTAGTGCTTAGAGTTTAGGGTTTGGGGTTTATGGTCTATGGTGTAGGGTGTAGGGTTTAGGGTTTATGGTTTTGGGGTTGAGGTTTAGGGTTTATGGTTTATGGTTTATGGTTTAGGGTTTACGATTTGTGGGTGAGGGTTTACGGTTTAGGGTTTAGGCTTTAGGGTTTGTGGTTTAGGGTTTATGGGTGTAGCGTTTAAGGTTTAGTGTTATGGTTTGGGGTTGAGGGTTTAGGGTTATAGTTTAGGGTTTAGGCTTTAGGATTCATGGTTTATGGTTTAGGGTGTAGGGTTTATTGTTTATGGTTCGGGGTTGAGGGTTATGGTTTAGGGTTTAGGGTTTAGGGTTTGTGGTTTAAGGTTTAGGTTGTAGGGTTTATGGTTTAGGGTTTATGTTTTGGGTTTAGGGTTTAGGATTTTGGGTTTAGGGTTTAGGGTTTAGGATTTAGGGTTTGTAGTTTCGGGTTTAGGGTTTATGGTTTGGGGTTGAGAGTTTAGGGTTTAGGTTTATTGTTTAAGGTTTAGGGTTTATGGTTTAGGGTTTAGGCTTTAGTGTTTGGGGTTTAGGATTTAGGCTTTAGATTTGTGGTTTAAGGTTTAGGGTGTAGGGTTTAGGGTTTAACTTTATGGTTAGGGGTTGAGGGTTTATGGTGTAGGTTTAGGGTTTATGATTTAGGGTTTAGGGTTTATGGTTTAGGGTTTAGGTTTTAGGTTTTAGGGTTTGTGGTTTAGGGTTTAGTGTTTTAGTATTTAGGATTTAGGGTTTAGGCTTTAGACTTAAGGGTTTCTAGTTTAGGGTGTAGGGTGTAGGGTTTAGTGTTTATGGTTTGGGGTTTATGGTTTATGGTCTACATTTTAGGCTTTAGGGTTTGTGGTTTAGGGTTTAGGATTTAGGCTTTAGGGTTTGTAGTTTAAGATTTATGGTGTAGGGTTAGAGTTTAGGGTTTATGGTTTAGGGTGAGGGTTATGGTTTAGGGTTTAGGCTTTAGGGTTTATGTTTAGGGTTTAAGGTGTAGGGTTTATGGTTTATGGTTTATGGTTTAGTGTTTAGGGTTTTGTGTTTGGCTTTAGGGTTTAAGGTTTATGGTTTAATGTTTAGGGTCTATGGTGTAGGGTTAGGTCTAGGTGTAGGGTTTATGGTTTATGATTTATGGTTTAGGTTTAGGGTTTATGGTTTAGGGTTTAGGGTTTAGTGTTTGTGGTTTAGGGTTTAAGTATAGCATTTAGGGTTTAGGTTTATGTTTTGGGTTGAGGATTTAGGGTTTAGGGTTTAGGATTTATAGTTTAGGGTTTAGGCTTTAGATTCATGTTTATGGTTTTGGGTATAGGGTTTATTGTTTATGGTTCGTGGTTGAGGATTTATGGTTTAGGGTTTAGGCTTTAGGTTTTGTGGTTTAAGGTTTAGGGTTTATGGTTTAGGGTTTAGTGTTTAACGTTTATGGTTTGGGGTTTAGGGTTTATGGTTTTGGGTTTAGGGTTTATGATTTAGGTTTATGGTTGGGGTTGAGGGTTTATGGTTTGGGGTTGAGGGTTTATGGTTTAAGGTTTAGGGTTTATAGTTTAGGGTTATGCATGTTTGTGGTTTAGGGTTTATGGTTTAGGGTTTAGGCTTTTGTGTTTGGGGTTTAGGATTTAGGCTTTAGGGTTTCTGGTTTAAGGTTTAGGGTGTAGGGTTTAGGGTTTAATTTTATGGTTTGGGGGTGAGGGTTTATGGTATAGGGTTTAGGATTTATGCTTTAGGGTTTAGGGTTTATGCTTTAGGGTTTAAGGTTTAGGGTTTGTGGGTTAGGGTTTAGTGTTTTAGTATTAGGATTTAGGGTTTAGGCTTTAGGCTTAAGGGTTTCTGGTTTAGGGTGTATGGTTTATGGATTAGTGTTTATGGTTTGTGGTTGAGGGTTTATGGTTTACGGTTTAGGCTTTAGGGTTTAGGGTTTATGTTTTAGGCTTTATGGTTTAATGTTTATGGTTTAGGATATAGGGTTTATAGGCTTTAGGCTTTAGGATTTGTGGTTTATGATTAAGGGTGTAGGGTTTAGGGTTTATGGTTTATGGTTTGGGGTTGAGGGTTTATGATTTAGGGTTTAGTCTTTAGGATTTGTGGTTTAGGGTTTATGGTTTGTGGTTTAGGGTTTCGGTGTGTTTGTGGTTTAGGGTTTAAGCTTTAGGGTTTATGGTTTAGGCTTTATGGTTTAAGGTTTAGGGTTTAGGGTTTTAGGTTTAGGCTTTAGGCTTTTGGGTTTAAGGTTTGGTGTTTATGCTTTACGATTTCTGGTTTAGGGTTTAGGGTTTAGTCATTAGGGTTTAAGGTTTAGGGTTTATGGTATAGTGTATAGGGTATAGGGTATAGGGTATAGGGTTTATGGTTTATGGTTTATGGTTTATGGTTTGGGGTTGAGGGTTTATGGTTTACAGTTTATGGTTTATGGTTTGTGGTTGAGGGTTTATGGCTTAGGGTTTAGGATTTAGGGTTTAGGGTTTAGGGTTTATGGTTTAGGGTTTTGGATTTTGGGTTTTTGGTTTGGGGTTGAGGGTTTATGGTTTAGGGTTTAGGGTTTAGGGTTTAAGCTTTAGGGTTTAGGGTTTATGCTTTAGGCTTTATGGTTTAATGTTTATGGTTTAGGATATCGGGTTTATAGGCTTTAGGCTTTAGGATTTGTGGTTTATGGTTAAGGGTGTAGGGTTTAGGGTTTAGGCTTTATGGTTTGGGGTTGAGGGTTTATGATTTAGGGTTTAGTCTTTAGGATTTGTGGTTTAGGGTTTATGGTTTGTGGTTTAGGGTTTAGGCGTGTTAGTGGTTTAGGGTTTAGGCTTTAGGGTTTATGGTTTAGGCTTTAGGGTTTAAGGTTTAGGGTTTAGGGTTTTAGGTTTAGGCTTTCAGCTTTTGGGTTTAAGGTTTGGTGTTTAGGCTTTACGATTTCTGGTTTAGGGTTTAGGGTTTAGTCATTAGGGTTTAAGGTTTAGGGTTTATGGTATAGAGTATAGGGTATAGGGTTTCTGGTTTATGGTTTATGGTTTAGGGTTGAGGGTTTATGGTTTACATTTTATGGTTTGTGGTTGAGGGTTTATGGTTTAGGGTTTAGGCTTTAGCAATTAGGGTTTAGGGTTTAGTGTTTATGGTTTGGCGTTGAAGGTTTATGGTTTAGGCTTTAGGGTTTTTGGTTAGGGGTTGAGGGTTTATGGTTTAGGGTTTAGGCTTTAGGGTTTGTGGTTTAAGGTTTAGCGTGTAGGGTTTAGGGTTTACGCTTTATTTTTTGGGGTTGAGGGTTTATGGTTTAGGATTTAGGCATAGGGTGGGTTTTGGATTTTGTGTTTATAGTTTGGGGTTGAGGGTTTATGGTTTAGGGTTTAGGGTTTATGCTTTAAGCTTTAGGGTTTAATGTTTAGGGTTTAGGATATAGGGTTTAGGGTGTCGGGTGAGGGTTTATGGTTTAGGGTTTAGGCTTTAGGATTTGTGGTTTAGGGTTTAGGGTTTATGTTTTGGGGTTGAAGGTTTATGGTTTAGAGTTTATGGTTTATAGTTTAGGGTTTAGGTGTATTTGTGGTTTAGGGTTTAGGCTTTAGGGTTTATGCTTTAGGATTTAAGGTTTAGGGTTTAGGCTTTAGGCTTTAGGCTTTAGGCTTTAGGCTTTTGGGTTTAAGGTTTGGTGTTTGGGCTTTACGGTTTCTGGTTTATGGTTTAGGGTTTAGGGTTTAGTGTTTAAGGTTTAAGGTTTAGGGTTTATGTTATAGGGTATAGGGTATAGGGTTTAGGGTTTAGGGTTTAGGGTTTATATTTTACAGTTTATGGTTTAGGGTTTAGGGTTTAGGGTTTAGGATTTAGGGTTTATGGTTTATGGTTTAGGGTTTATGGTTTGGGGTTTGGGGTTTATGGTTAGGGATTGAGGGTTTATGGTTTAGGGTTTAGGCTTTAGGGTTTGTGCTTTCAGGTTTAGGGTGTAGGGTTTATGGTTTAGGATTTATGGTTAGGGGTGAGGGTTTATGGTTTAAGGTTTAGGCTATAGGTTTTGTGGTTTAGTGTTTAGGGTTTAGGGTTTAGGGTTTAGTGTTTATGCTCTATGGTTTGGGGTTAAGGGTTTATGGTTTAGGTTTTAGGGATTAGGCTTTAGGCTTTAGGATTTGTGGTTTAGGGTTTATTGTTTGGGGTTGAGGGTTTAGGCTTTAGGGTTTAGGATTTAGGGTTTATGGATTGGGGTTGAGGGTTTATGGTTTATGGTTTATGGTTTAGGATTTGTAGTTTAGGGTTTATGCGTGTTTGTGGTTTAGGATTTAGGCTTTTTATGATTTAGGATTTAGGCTTTAGGGTTTAGGGTTTCGGATTTAGGCTTTAGGGTTTAGGGTTTGGGATTTAGGATGTAGGGTTTAGGGTTTATGGTTTATAGTTTAGCGTTTATGCTTTAGGGTTTGTGGTTTATGGTTTATAGTTTAGGGTTTATGGTTTCGGGTTGATGATTTATTGTTTAGGGTTTAGGGTTTAGGGTTTATAGTTTAGGGTTTAGGCTTTAGGTTTTGCGGTTTATGGTTTAGGGTGTAGGGTTTAAGGTTTATGGTTTGGGGTTGATGGTTTATAGTTTAGGTTTTAGGCTTTAGGCTTTATGATTTGTCGTTTTAGGTTAATGGTATATGCTTTAGGGTTTATTGTTTGGGGTTGAGGGTTTATGGTTTAGGGTTGGTGGTTTATGGTTTAGGGTTTAGGATTTAGGATTTATGGATTGGGGTAGAAGGTTTTTGGTTTATGGTTTAGAGTTTATAGTTTAGGGTTTATGCGTGTTTGTGGTTTAGGGTTTAGGCTTTTTATGGTTTAGGATTTAGGCTTTAGGGTTTGAGGTTTATGCTTTAGGCTTTAGGGTTTAGGATTTAGGGTTTAGTGTTTGGGCTTTAGGGTTTCTGGTGTAGGGTTTAGAATTTAGGGTTTAGGATTTATGGTTTATGGTTTGGGGTTGAGGGTTTATGGTTTAGGATTTAGGCCTTAAGGTTTGTGGTTTAGGCTTTAGGGTGTAGCGTTTAGGGTTTAGGGTTTATGGTTTGGGGTTGAAGATTTAGGGTTTATGGTTTAGGGTTTATAGTTTAGCGTTTAGGCCTTAGGGTTTGTGGTTTATGGTTTATGGTTTAGGGTTTATGGTTGGGTGCAGGGTTCAGGGTTTAGGGTTTAGGGTTAATGGTTTACGGTTTTGGGGTTGAGGGCTTATGGTTTAAGGTTTATGCTTTAGGCTTTGTGGTTTAGGGTTTATGGTGTAGGGTTTAGGGTTAATGGTTTATGGTTTATGGTTGAGGGTTAATGATTTATGGTTTAGGATTTATAGTTTATGGTTTAGGCTTTATGGTTTATGGTTTATTGTTTAGGGTGCAGGGTTTAGGGTCAATCATTTGGGGGTAGGCGTTATGGTTTAGGGTTTAGGGTTAATGGTTTGGGGTTGCGAATTTATGGTTTAGGATTTCGGGTTTAGAGTTTAGGGTTTAGACTTAGTGTTTGTGGTTAGGTGTTTAGGCTTTAGGGTTGAGGCTTTAGGGCTTGGGGTTTTGGCTGTAGAGTTTGGGGTTTAGTGTTTAGGGTTTAGGCTTTAGGGTGTAGGTTTTAGGGTTTACGGTTTAGGGTTTAGGCTTTAGTGTTTGTGGTTTAGGCTTTAGGGTTTAATGTTTAGGGTTTAGGATATAGGTTTAGGCTTTAGGATTTAGGATTTGTGGTTTAGGGTTATGGGTGTAGGGTTTAGGGTTTAGGGTTTATGGTTTGCGGTTGAGGGTTTATGGTTTATGTGATGACAAGTCATCCTAGCCTAGTTTTACTAGTCTTTTTCTTTGATTTTCAATAGGTTTTATGCATTTTCTTGGGCCACAAGTAAGTCAATTGGGTGGAATTTTATGTTTTCTTAGATTCCATTAATCATGGATGAATTGATGCATTTTCATGTGTTTTGTGCCATAATTGCTTAGATGACAAGAAAAAGAATAACTCTCATGATTATAGCATAGCTTTGATGCAATTGTTGATTGATGATAGGTGGAATAAAGCTTGAAAGAAGGTTGAAGAAAAGGGGACAGCAAGGGGCAAGAAAAAAAAGACTCACGTTTGAGCTAAAGTTTGCCTCAAACTTGAACTCAAACGTGAGGAAGATTGCATTTTCACCCTGGAGGCACACCAAGTTTGCGCCAATGTTTGCCTCAAACTTGAGGTCAAACGTTGGCTTGAAGATTCTTCACCCATGAGAAGCAACGTTTGCGCCAGCGTTTGCGTCAAACTTGAGGTCAAACGTTGGCGCCACAAGAACAAGCAATTGCACCCCTGGAGCTTGGCAACATTTGCGCCAACGTTTGCCTCAAACTTGAGGTCAAACGTTGGCGCCATTTTAGCAAGGAAGAGCACTCTGTTTAATGCCTTGGAGAAGCCAACGTTTGCACCAATGTTTGCCTTAAACGTTGGGCCAAACGTTGGCCAAAAGAAATGCATGGGAGGAGCCATGTTTGAGCTCACGTTTGACCTCAAACGTTGAGCCAAACGTGGATGGCAGCAACTTGGCCGAGCTGCATAATGTCACACTCGAAGACGTTTGAGTCAACGTTGACTCAAACGTGAATGGTTCATGGCCCGGTTCACAAGTGGACTTCTTCCCAACACCAAGAGCAATCAACAGAGGCTATTATCAACCCAATTCCATCAAGACCAAGGGCCCAATTCAAGGCTTGAAGATCATTAGAAGAGAGTGTATAAATAGAATAGAATTTAAGTTTTTCGGGAGCTTCCCTTTTTAGAATTTTTCATACTTACAGTAGAGAGCTCATTTTTACATTTTTGAGTTGTTGCTTTTAGAATTTGAAAGTTCCTGGGAAGGAGAATTGAATTCTCTTCCCCTGGGTTCTTTTTGCTTTCCTTTCTACACACTTTGTTTGAGTCTTGGGTGTTGAGAATTGGGGAAATTCTATCTCAATCTCACCTTGAGATCTCTTGTTTACTTTTTCTGCAAATTGAATTTGAATTTCTCTTTACTGCTTCATCTTCTCTTTAATTCTGCAATTTACTTTTCTTTATTTCTTTTGCAATTGCTCTTGTTGAATCAAGGAAGGATTTGAGATCTAGACTTGTTTTCTAGTCTCTTCCACTCCTGAGATCTTCCACTACTTTTAATTTGCTGCAATTTAAGCACAAGTCATTCTCTGTTTTAATTTCTCAAGCATTTCTACTTTTCTGTTTAGATCTACTTTATTTCAATTCACTTTCTACTCTTCTTTTTAATTGCAATTCACTTGTTCTTGTTTAATTTCTGCAATCCCAATTCCCAACTCCTTTTATAATTCAAGCAATTTACATTTCTTGCACTTTAAGATTCAGCCATTTATATTTCTTGCAATCTAAGTTTCTGCAATTTACATTACTTGTCCTTTAAGATTCAGCTTATTTACTTTCTTTGCTCTTTAATTTCCTGCAATCTACCCCCTCTCCCTTTACATTTCAAGCAATTTAGTTTCTGTAATCACACATCACTCAACCAACACTTGATTCGCTTGACTAAATCAACCACTAAACAAAAATTGCTCAATCCTTCAATCCCTGTGGGATCGACCTCACTCATGTGAGTTATTATTACTTGATGCGACCCAGTACACTTGCCGGTGAGTTTTGTGTTGGATCATTTTCCACACATCAAGTTTTTGGCGCCGTTGCCGGGGATTGAATTAGATTGACAATGATTAAGTGAAGTGAAGATCTAGATCAAGCACTTTTTCTTCTCCGTTTCTTTAATTTTTTTTACTAACCCACTAACTGTTTGAATTTTTGCTTGAGCTAACTGAAACTTCACTTTAGCAATAGAGTGAAGTTTTCTTGGTTTCTCTGGCTGTGTGTGATTCTCATGCTTTAGCTTGTTGAATATACGAGAGAAGCAATTTTCTTCCACTAATCTTTCAAGTTTATCAACTGTTTGACACATTGTGTCAACTAATCCTCTAATCATATTCTGGCATGAATATACTCTATCTTCATTTGGACCGTTTGTGATTGTGCAGATCATGGAGGGGAACTCGACGAATTCCAGTAATCATGGGAGTAATGTCCCCACCTTAGATGATAATGCAACCCATAACTTGAAGCACCCACTCATCACCATGAACGATGTTGCTCAATGGTTTGAAGCTTTCCCACAAGGAAGCATCATTGGATGGGAAGAACTAATGAGTGAACTCCTGGCCAAGTTGAAACCACCTCAGGGAATTGTTAAACCAGAGGCAGAAGTGCAACCATTCACACAAGAGAAGGAAATTGAAGGTGTCCGTGCAGTCATGAACCAAAACAAGCAGATGCATCAACAGACTCTACAACACCTAGATATGATGGTCAGAAAAATCAATGAGCTGCGAACTGCTGTAGTACATGCATACAACCTAACTCAAAACTCATACGGTTGGAATCAATCTGAACAAGGTTTTGGAGCAATTAACCATGAGCAACAAAGTTATGAGCAATCACACTCTCCAATCAGTTCCTCTAGCATGTTCCAACATAAGTCTCAGAATGATGTGTACAGCCCACCCTGGAGAACTCATTCTAATTGGAGGGGGGTCGAACACCAAAATCAAAGACCAAGGGACTTCAACTGCAACAACCCCAACTTCAAAAACCAGCATAAAAACCACCCTCACAACAACAACCATCACACACCACCCCAATGCACACACTTCCAACCCCATCCTACCTCATAACTCGCCCAAAATGACTCTCATCAACCATCACATTTGACACAACCACGACCAACTTTAAACCTTCAAAGAATCTGTGTTCTAGAAATGATGATGGAGAGATTCATGAAAGCTCAAGAGATGGCAATAATAGAGCAGGAAGAAGCAAGTAAAAATCAAGAAATGATAAGCAGAAACCAAGAAGCCTCACTCAGAAAAATTGAGAGGCAAATGGAACAACTGGCTAAGCACCTTGCACAAACAAGCGAGCGGATGGTAAATATGTCTCTCAGGGCCACTGAAGACGACCCAAAGAACAGCGAAAAAGATGTTAGGTTGAAAAAAGGGAAAGTAGTCATGGAGGAAAGTGAGAAGGCTACGGGAAAGGAATCAATCATCCAAGAAAAGCATCACAGAAAAATTCCACAAGAAGAGACAGAGGAAAGGAATCCCATAGTGAGAGGAAGAAACCAAAGGCAACAGGATTTTCAACACCCATGATCAACAGAATGGAGGATGTCATGCTAATGACAATAAAGAAGCACTTGTTGGGAGGCAACCCAACCTGAGGTAGTTCTCTTTTCATAGCTATTTTAATAAAAAGGTTAATTAACTTCATCTATATTGCAAGAAGCTAAGTTTGGTGTTACACACCAAAATAATATAAGGGAGAATGAAGAATTCTAAGTTTGGTGTTCCACCAAAATCCCATCATAAAACACATTCTCACTTTCTGCATAATGCTAGCTTCAAGCATTTAGATAAACTGGTTAACTATTCTGCTGTTTCCTAAGTTTTCAGTTTTATTGCTTTTGAAAAAGAAAAAGAGTTTCACACATGGTTAATCTGATGCATGAGAACCATTGGCAAGGTACTAAGTTTGGTGTTCCTACACCAAAGTAAGTTCAAAGGCCCACAAATAAATCATGCATGCTAACCATTTCTTTTAAGTGCTTGGGGAACAAGCAACTTTCAATATCACTGCAGAGCACCATACAAACTTTTGGAAAGATTAAGCATCATCAATCAAAGAGATGAAAGAGGAATGTGAAGACCAGCAATAATGATGATGAGGAGGAGGACAGCAAGTAAATTCCAAAAGGTTGTATTGTTCAGTAATTATTTTATATCAGATACTGCTATGATTGAAAGTGATATAATACCCCTGCTTGTCTACATAGTATAGTTTTTTCTGCAATACAATAATTAAGATTGCTTGATTATTCACAACACTACACTTTCCAAACTTGCGTGCACTCAAGATTTCAAAAAAAAAAAAAAGAGGCACCACATGATAGTTCTTTGAAAAGAAGGATTGAGGAATTAAACAATTTTGAGGCAAGCAAAAGATTAGGAGAAGTGGTGGTTCTGGTTGTGTGATTATGCATTGAGGTTGCATGCTTATGAAAACTTGCATGGGAGCTCATAGGCAGAACATAGAGTTCAAAGAAGTATTGTGGAGATTTTCGAACATTTATTGATCCAAGAAGCAGCAAACAAAAGAAAATAAAGAAGATATAAAAACAAAGAGAACATGGCCAAGGCTCTAAGCATCAATTACTAGGCAGAAAAGAAGAAAGAAACAAGAACTCAAAGAGTTATTATCCTAGTAAATGCTTGTGGTCGAACTGTGTCAAAGAGAGAGGCTTGAGCAAGTAAATCCTAAGGGGTGCTTCAACACCTAATACCTTAAAACCAACTGGTTTAGGAGTATTGATTGAAAGCTTATCTAAAGAGCCGCTTTGAGACATGACACTTAGAGTCATGGCCAAAGCACAAAAACTATAAGCTGCTTCAAGGTGATTACCTATAGAGAGATCTCCATGATATTATTTGGATGAAAGTTTTAAGACCTAAGACTCCCAAGATGTAGGGACTAGTAAGCACTGAAGCCCTTGCATGAGCATATAATTTAGAGTTCACCCCACTGTCACTTAATCACTTCACTCACAGGATAGTACATGTAATTCTTCAAATCCATTCTAATTGAAAGAACCTTTGAGCATAATTCTTTTCTTGCTTGGGGACAAGCAAGCTTTAAGTTTGGTGTTGTGATGACAAGTCATCCTAGCCTAGTTTTACTAGTCTTTTTCTTTGATTTTCAATAGGTTTTATGCACTTTCTTGGGCCACAAGTAAGTCAATTGGGTGGAATTTCATGTTTCCTTAGATTCAATCAATCATGGATGAATTGATGCATTTTCATGAGTTTTGTGCCATAATTGCTTACATGACAAGAAAAAGAATAACTCTCATGATTATAGCATAGCTTTGATGCAATTGTTGATTGATGATAGGTGGAATAAAGCTTGAAAGAAGGTTGAAGAAAAGGGGACAGCAAGGGGCAAGAAAAAAAAGACTCACGTTTGAGCTAAAGTTTGCCTCAAACTTGAACTCAAACGTGAGGAAGATTGCATTTTCACCCTGGAGGCACACCAAGTTTGCGGCAACGTTTGCCTCAAACTTGAGGTCAAACGTTGGCTTGAAGATTCTTCACCCATGAGAAGCAACGTTTGCGCCAACGTTTGCCTCAAACTTGAGGTCAAACGTTGGCGCCACAAGAACAAGCAATTGCACCCCTGGAGCTTGGCAACGTTTGCGCCAACGTTTGCCTCAAACTTGAGGTCAAACGTTGGCGCCATTTTAGCAAGGAAGAGCACTCTGTTTAATGCCTTGGAGAAGCCAATATTTGCACCAACGTTTGCCTTAAACATTCGGCCAAACGTTGGCCAAAAGAAATGCATGGGAGGAGCCACGTTTGAGCTCACGTTTGACCTCAAACGTTGAGCCAAACGTGGATGGCAGCAACTTGGCCGAGCTGCATAATGTCACACACGAAGACGTTTGAGTCAATGTTTGCCTCAAACGTTGACTCAAACGTGAATGGTTCTGATGACAAGTCATCTTAGCCTAGTTTCACTAGTCTTTTTCCTTTGTTTTCATTTAGTTTTATGCACTTTCTTGGGCCACAAGTAAGCCAATTGGGTGGAATTTCATGTTTCCTTAGATTTAATCAACTATGGATGAATTGATGAATTTTCATGAGTTTTATGCCATAATTGCTTATATGACAAGAAGAAGAATAACACTCATGATTATAGCATAGCTTTGATGCAATTGTTGGTTGATGATAGGTGGAATAAAGCTTGGAAGAAGGTTGCAAGAATGGGCTTGAAAAGAGGGATTCACGTTTGAGCTAACGTTTGCCTCAAACGTTAACTCAAACGTGAGAAGCAGATGAAGAACACCCTGGAGAAGAGCCAACGTTTGCGCCAACGTTTGCCTCAAACGTTGAGGCAAACTTTGGCTGAAGAAGGAGCAAGGGAAGGCAACGTTTGCGCCAATGTTTGCCTCAAACGTGAGGTCAAACGTTGGTGCCAAAGAGAAGAGAAAGATCAATCCTGAGCAAACCAACGTTTGCGCCAACGTTTTCCTCAAACGTGAGGTCAAACGTTGGCGCCATAAAAGCAAAGAAGAGCACCTCTGTTTGATGCATTGAGTGAGCCATGTTTGCGCCAATGTTTGCCTCAAACGTTGGCCCAAACGTTGGCCAAAGGAGTAGCATGGGGGAACCACGTTTGAGCTCACGTTTGACCTCAAACGTTGGCTCAAACATGGAAGACAGCAACTTGGCCGAGCTGCATAATGTCACACAAGGGACGTTTGAGTCTACGTTTGCCTCAAACGTTGACTCAAACGTGAATGGTTCATGGCCCGGTTCACTAATGGATTTCTTCCCAACACCAAGAGCAATCAACAGAGGCTACTATCAACCCAATTCCATCAAGGCTAAAGGCCCAATTCAAGGCTTAATGATCATTTGAATAAAGTGTATAAATAGCTTAGGATTTGAAGTTTTAGGGAGCTTCCTTTTTAGAATTTTTAACACTTGCAGTAGAGCTTTTCCTTTTTGGTTTTGCTGAGTAGTTTTTGGAGTGCTTTTGGGTTTTGAGCATTTTGGAGATTTTAGATCTTGGGTGTTAGAGAATTGAAGGAATTCTGTTTCAATCTCATCCTAAGATTTCTCTGTTTCATTTACTGCATCTTCTGAGAAATTTATATTTGCATTCCTTTCTTCTACTGCTTGATCTTTACTTTTCTTGCAATCGAATTCTCAATTTGGATCTAGGAAGGCATTGAGATCTAGACTTGGTTATCTAGTCTCTTGGGTCCTGAGATCTACGTTTTTCAATTCCAATTTCCTTGTTTCGTTGCTACACCAAGTTTATTTACATTTTCATTTGAGATCCGGTTTAATTGAATCCATCTTTTACATTTCTGTTTGTTGAATTTTACTTTTCTTTGTTTAATTTCTGCAAATCCACTTCCCAATTCCCTTTATAATTCAAGCAATTTACATTTCTTGCACTTTAAGATTCTGCAATTTACATTTCTTGCGTTCTAAGTTTCTGCCATTTAATTTCTTGTTCTTTAAGATTTAGCTCTTTTTCTTTTTGTTCCCTTTAATTTCATGCAAGTCACCCACTCCCCTTTACATTCTATGCAATTTAATTCCTGTCAACACAATTTCACACAATCAACACTTGTTTGCTTGACTAATTCAACCACTAAACTAAAGTTGCTCAATCCTTCAATCCTTGTGGGATCGACCTCACTCCCGTGAGTTTTATTACTTGATGCGACCCGGTGCACTTGCGGGTGAGTTTTGTGTCGGATCGTTTTCCGCACATCAAGTTTTTGGCGCCGTTGCCGGGGATTGAAATAGATTGACAATGATTAAGTGAGGTGGTAGTTTAGATCAAGCACTTTTTCTTTAATTTTGACTAACCTACTAACTGTTTGAGTTTTTGCTTAAGCTAACTAAAACTTCATTCTAGCAATAGATTGAAGTATCACTGGTTGTGTGTTTCTTGTTTTGTTTGTATGTCAGGTATAGGAAGAGCTACTCCTATCTTATCCGAAGATGACCAGAGAACTCTCAGGAGATTAAGAAGAGCTGAGAGAGGGAAAGGTATTGTTGGAGAGGAAGAATCTGAGGAAGAATATCACGAGATGGAAGGAGATCCATCTAATCCCAATCCACCACAGAGGAGAGTGTTGGCCTCCTACACTTTTGCAAATCCCAGACACTGTGGAAGCAGCATCTTAACTCCCAATGTTAATGCAAACAACTTCGAGCTAAAACCACAACTCATTACACTTGTCCAGAACAATTGTTCATATGGAGGCAGCCCATTGGAAGATCCCAACCAGCATCTATCTACCTTCTTAAGGATTTGTGACACTGTCAAATCCAATGGCGTGAATCCTGAAACTTACAAGCTTCTGTTGTTCCCATTCTCATTAAGGGACAAGGCCGCACAATGGCTTGAAACTTTTCCCCAAGGAAGTATCACTAGTTGGGATGATTTGGTGACTAAATTTCTAGCCAAATTCTATCCACCCAAAGGGTCATCAGGCTGAAAACTGAGGTGCAGACTTTCACACAATTAGACGCCGAATCCTTGTATGAAGCATGGGAGAGGTACAAAGCCTTAATCAGAAAGTGTCCTCCAGAGATGTTCAATGAATGGGATGTGCTGCAGAATTTCTATGAAGGCCTAACATTGAAATCTCAAGAGGCTTTAGATCACTCTGCTGGAGGTTCATTACAACTGATGAAAACTGCTGAGGAAGCCCAGAATCTTGTGGACATGGTGGCCAACAATCAATATTTCTTTGCTCATCAAAGAAACTGCCAACCATCACAGAGAAAGGGGGTATTAGAACTGGAAGGAGTAGACTCCATTTTGGCTCAAAATAAGGTGATGCAACAACAAATTCAACAACAGTTTGAACAAATGGCAAAAAGGATTGACAGCCTTCAAGTAGCAGCTGTGAACACAAGCCACCCATCAACTGTATGTGTGCAGAATGAAGAAAGCCAAGAAGAGCAACAACAGGAGCAAGTGCAGTACATGTATAACCAAAATTCTGGACAGAATGAAGTTTATGGTGATACCTACAATCCATCCTGGAAGAACCACCCAAACCTCAGATGGGGAGACAATCACAACCAGAACCAACAACCATGGCAGAGGAACTCAAACCAAAACACTTCAAGGAACAACCAAAACCACAACCAGCAGCAAACTAACCAAAATCCTTACAAAAAACCTCAAAACAACTACCCCAACCCCAACCATTATCAATCCAATAACCAACCCACCAACCAAAATGCCTACCATCCACCATCCACATCTCACAACCCACCACAAGCATCACCAGAATCTCAAAGAATCACTAACTTGGAAACCTTGATAGACAAAATGTGGAAACACCAAGAAATGACAACCAAGAACCATGAAGCCTCCATGAAAAGCCTAGAGAGGCAGATTGGGCAAATCTCCAAGCAGATTTCTATTGAGAGACCTTCAAGCTCACTACCAAGTGACACAATTCAAAATCCTAAGGAAGAGTGCAAGGCAATACAGTTAAGAAGTGGGAGAACATTGATGAGCAACAATGACACTATAAGGAAACAAGTGGAGAGCAACAAAGAACCATCAGAGAAAGGGGAAGCTAGTAATGAAGACAGGACAACAAGAAGAAATGCCCCAGAGAAGCTCAAAGAGAAAGACAACCAGCCACATAGTTCAAAAGAAGTGATTCAGGGACAGCAGCAAGTGGGAAAAAGTATTACACCTCCACTGCCATACCCCCAGAGGTTCAGCAAAGAAACTAAGGACCAACACTTTCATAAGTTCCTTGAAACTTTCAAGAAGCTGGAAATCAATATTCCCTTAGTTGAAGCACTTGAACAAATGCCCTTATATGCCAAGTTCTTGAAGGAACTCATTAACAAGAAAAGAAGCTGGCTGGAGAAGGAGACTGTACTTCTCACTGAAGAATGCAGTGCACTCATTAGAAAAGGACTCCCTCCCAAGTTGGAAGATCCAGGAAGTTTCTTCCTACCTTGCACCATTGGAAGTCTATTTATCAACAAGGGGATGTGCGATTTAGGAGCAAGCATAAATCTGATTCCATCCTCTTTAGTGAAAAAGCTTGGCATAGAGAAGGTGAAACTAATACAGATGTCATTGGAATTGGTGGACCAGTCAGTAGTACATCCCAAAGGAGTGATCGAAAACCTTTTAGTTAAGGTTGACAAGTTCATTTATCCTGCGGATTTTGTAATCTTGGAAACAGAAGAAGAAGAAAACAATTCGATTATCTTGGGAAGGCGATTTTTAGCTACCGCCAGAGCCATCATAGATGTAGAGCAAGGAGAACTAACTCTCAGGATGCATGAGGAAAGCATTACTCTAAAAGTGTTTCCAGAACAACAAAATTCTGAAGAAAGAAGCCAAGTAATCAATGACTGTTTCCCAAGGCAAGCAATCAACAATTCAGTAAAGCAGAAGAATGAACATATGCAAGGAAAAGAAGGTACTCAAAAAGAAATTTGGAAGATAAACAAGAAGGAAAGTGCCACAACTAAAGCTACTGTCAAGGAAGAAAGGTTAACAAGAAAAAGGAAGAAAAACAAGAAGAAGGCTCACAAAGGGTGGAAGAATAAAAAAATCTCAACTAAAGGATTCTCCAAAGGCGACAAGGTGCAATTAGTATATCAACAGTTGGGAACTGAGGATCACTACACTGTTAACCAAGTACTCTCTCTCGAGCACATTGAAATTAAGCATCAAGGCACATAAAGAAGGCTTACAGTGAGGGGGGATAAGCTGCGACATTTCAGTCATCAACCACCCTAAGGGGATCAATGTCAAGCTAATGACAATAAAGAAGCGCTTGTTGGGAGGCAACCCAACCTGGGGTAGTTTTCTTCTCATAGTTTTTTCAATAAAAATGTTGAATAATTAAGTATGTATTGCATGGAGCTAAGTTTGGTGTTGCACACCAAAACAATTTAAAGGAGAATGAAGGATTTTAAGTTTGGTGTTCCACCAAAAATCTAGTTTAAAAACACATTCTCACCTTCTGCATAAAGGGTTGCTAGTTCCAAGCAATCAGATGAATCATTTAATCATTGTTTGTTTCTACTTTGTAGTTTTAATATTTTTAGCTAAGACACTAGGAATTCACATATGATCAACTCGATGCATCAAAGGTAGTGGCAAGGGACTAAGTTTGGTGTTCACACACACCAAAGTAAGTTCAAAAGCCCACAAGAAGGTCCTGCACACTAACTAGTTATCTAAGGGCTTGAGAAACAAGCAACTTCCCTTAAATTCTGTAGGGATTCAAACACTTTCTCGGGAGGGCTTCACACCATCAGTTGAGAGTAAGAAGAAGAAGCCACCAAAAGGTTGTATTGACACTTAACTCCATCAGCATGCAATTTTTCTAAATTTGAAGTTTGAATATGCCCATCTTAGCAGTAACTGTTAGTTCAGTAGTTATGCTTCTTGAATATTATTGTCAATAAGAATGCTAGTCTAAGTGTGCTTGTGTGTTTACTTTCACTTAACTAATGCATGCTTTGTCCCCTGCATCTTTTCAATTCAATAAAAGAAATGTTTGAAGCATGAAGTAAGATGGTTCATTGTTAGCTAGAAGTCAAATAATAGTAAGTGGTGGTATGTATGTGTGATTGTGTGGCAACTCACTATTAGTGAATAAAAGGAATAGATTGTTCTCTTTTTAAGAAGAAAGTAGTTCACTGTCTATGAATCTCAACAAAATAAAAGTCCTTGGGTGAAAAGAAAAACAAAAAGAGAAGAGAAAAAGCCAAAAGTGGCAACAGAACAAAAGAAAAATAAAAAGAAACAAAGCTAGACACCAATAGTTTGAACTTTAGAATATATGCCTGTGGTGTCTTTGTACTAGGATCTGCTTGGATTATTAAGTTCTTTGGAGTGCATTAACTCTTGGTAACTTGGGTTAACTAACCCGGGATTATCAACTGAAGGTCCACTATCAAGAGCAACCTAGCTACAAGACATTTAGTAACCCAAAGAGGTGCTGGGCATTAATGTTCTAAGAAGGGATGTGAGCCAAGTGTCTAAAGTGAATAATGTGTCAAGCATAAATAAAGAAAAGAGCTTGTTACACATGACACTGAACTAAAGCTTATAAAGAAAAGAATTCAGTAAACAAGGACAAAGGAATAATGAGAGGTCATAGCAGTGTTTTGCTTGATGCTTAGAGAGAACTTTCTAGGCCTACTTGTCAATAAGAAGTGAGTAGTTACATATCTGCATAAAACCCCATGAGCTACCAATAATACTCTGCTAACATGAGCATTCTCTTTTGTTTTCATTCTTTCTTCTTAATAATTCTGTTCTTGCTTGGGGACAAGCAAGTTTTAAGTTTGGTGTTGTGATGACAAGTCATCTTAGCCAAGTTTCACTAGTCTTTTTCCTTAGTTTTCATTTAGTTTTATCTACTTTTCTGTTTAGATCTACTTTATTTCAATTCACTTTCTACTCTTCTGTTTAATTACAATTCACTTGTTCTTGTTTAATTCCTGCAATCCCAATTCCCAACTCCTTTTATAATTCAAGCAATTTACATTTCTTGCACTTTAAGATTCAGCCATTTACATTTCTTGTAATCTAAGTTTCTGCAATTTACATTACTTGTCCTTTAAGATTCAGCTTATTTACTTTCTTTGCTCTTTAATTTCCTGCAATCTACCCCTCTCCCTTTACATTTCAAGCAATTTAGTTTCTGCAATCACACATCACTTAACCAACACTTGATTCGCTTGACTAAATCAACCACTAAACAAAAATTGCTCAATCCTTCAATCCCTGTGGGATCGACCTCACTCATGTGAGTTATTATTACTTGATGCGACCCGGTACACTTGCCAGTGAGTTTTGTGTTGGATCATTTTTCACACATCATTAGGGTTTAGGCTTTAGGGTTTATGGTTTAGGGTTTAGGGTTTAGTGTTTATGGTTTGGGGTTTGGGGTTGAGGGTTTATGGTTTAGGGTTTATGGTTTATAGTTTAGGGTTTAGGGTTTAGGCATGTTTGTGGTTTAGGGTTTAAGCTTTAGGGTTTATGGTTTATGATTTAGGGTTTAAGGTTTAGGGTTTAGGGTTTAGGCTTTTGGGTTTAAGGTTTGGTGTTTGGGCTTTACGGTTTCTAGTTTAGAGTTTAGGGTTTAGGGTTTAGGGTTTAGTGTTTAGGGTTTAAGGTTTAGGGTTTTTGGTATAGGGTATAAGGTATAGGGTATAGGGTTTATGGTTTATGGTTTATGGTTTGGGATTGAGGGTTTATGATTGACGGTTTATGGTTTGTGGTTGAGGGTTTATGGTTTAGGGTTTTGGGTTTAGGGTTTAGCATTTAGGGTTTAGGGTTAATGGTTTATAGTTTGGTGTTGAGGGTTTATGGTTTAGGGTTTAGTGTTTATGGTTAGGGGTTGAGGGTTTATGGTTTAGCATTTAGGCTTAAGGGTTTGTGGTTTAAGGTTTAGGGTGTAGGGTTTAGCATTTACGCTTTATGCTTTGGGGTTGAGGGTTTATGATTTAGGATTTAGGCTTTAGGATTTGTGGTTTAAGGTTTAGGGTGTAGGGTTTTGGATTTTGGGTTTATGGTTTGGGGTTGAGGGTTTATGGTTTAGGGTTTAGGGTTTAAGCTTTAGGGTTTAGGGTTTAGGGTTTATGCTTTAGGCTTTAGGGTTTAGGATATAGGGTTTAGGCTTTAGGCTTTAGAATTTGTGGTTTAGGGTTAAGGGTGTAGGGTTTATGGTTTAGGGTTTAGGGTGTGAGGTTGAGGGTTTATGGTTTAGGGTTTAGGCTTTAGGGTTTGTGGTTTAGGGATTAGGGTTTAGGGTTATGGTTTATGGTTTGGGCTTGAAGGTTTATGGTTTAGGGTTTATGGTTTATAGTTTAGGGTTTAGGCGTGTTTGTGGTTTAGGGTTTATGCTTTAGGGTTTAGGGTTTAGGCTTTAGGGTTAAAGGTTTAGGGTTTAGGCTTTATGCTTTAGGCTTTAGGCTTTTGGGTTTAAGGTTTGGTGTTTTGGCTTTACGGTTTCTGGTTTAGGGTTTAGGGTTTAGGGTTTAATGTTTAGGGTTTAAGGTTTAGGGTTTATGTTATAGGGTATACGGTATAGGGTATAGGGTTTAGGGTTTATGGTTTGGGGTTGAGGGTTTATGGTTTACAGTTTATGGTTTGGGAATGAGCATTTATGGTTTAGGGTTTATGGTTTATGGTTTGGCGTTGAGGGTTTATGGTTTAGGGTTTAGGGTTTATGGTTAGGTGTTGATGGTTTATGGTTTAGGGTTTATGCTTTAGGGTTTGTGCTTCAAGTTTAGGGTGTAGGGTTTATGGTTTGGGGTAAGGGTTTATGGTTTAAGATTTAGGGTTTAGGATTTGTGGTTTAGTTTTTATGGTTTAGGGTTTAGGGTTTAGGGTTTATGCTTTATTGTTTGGGGTTGAGGGTTTATGGTTTAGGTTTTAGGAATTAGGCTTTACGCTTTAGGATTTGTGGGTTAGGGCTAATGGTGTAGGGTTTAGGGTTTATTGTTTGGGGTTGAGGGTTTAGGCTTTAGGATTTGTGGTTTAGGGTTTAGGGTTTAGGATTTAGGGTTTATGGATTAGGGTTGAGGATTTATGGTTTAGGGTTTATAGTTTAGGGTTTATGCATGTTTGTGGTTTAGGGTTTAGGCTTTTTATGATTTAGGATTTAGGCTTTAGGATTTAGGGTTTCAGATTTAGGCTTTAGGGTTTATGGTTTAGGGTTTAGTGTTTGGGCTTTAGGGTTTCTGGTGTAGGGTTTAAATTTTAGGCTTTATGGTTTATAGTTTAGGGTGTAGGGTGTAGGGTTTAGGGTTTATGGTTTATGGTTTGGGATTGAGTGTTGATGTTTTAGGGTTTATAGTTTGGGCTTTAGGGTTTTTTGTTTCGGGTTTAGGCCTTAGGGTTTGTGGTTTAGGCTTTAGGGTTTAGCGTTTAGTGTTTAGGGTTTATGGTTTGGGGTTTATGGTTTAGGGTCTAGGGTTTAGGTTTTGGTTTAGGGTTTATGGTTTATGGTTTATGGTTTATAGTTTAGCGTTTAGGCTTTAGGGTTTGTGGCTTATGGTTTATGGTTTAGGATTTATGGTTTGGGTTGAGGTTTTATGGTTTAGGGTTTAGCGTTTATAATTTAGTGTTTAGGCTTTAGGTTTTGCGGTTTATGGTTTAGGGTGTAGGGTTTAGGGTTTATGGTTTGGGGTTGAGGGTTTATGGTTTAGGTTTTAGGGTTTAGGCTTTAGGCTTTGGGATTTGTCGTTTTGGGTTAATGATGTAGGCTTTAGGGTTTATTGTTTGGGGTTGAGGGTTTAGGCTTTAGGGTTTGTGGTTTAGGGTTTAGGATTTAGGGTTTATGGGGGGTTGAAGGTTTTTGGTTTATGGTTTAGGGTTTATAGTTTAGGGTTTTTGCGTGTTTGTGGTTTAGGGTTTAGGCTTTTTATGGTTTAGGATTTAGGCTTTAGGGTTTGGGGTTTATGCTTTAGGCTTTAGGCTTTAGGGTTTAGTGTTTGGGCTTTAGGGTTTCTGGTATAGGGTTTAGAATTTAGGGTTTAGGGTTTATGGTTTATGGTTTGGGGTTGAGGGTTTATGGTTTGGGATTGAGGGTTTATGGTTTAGGGTTTAGGCCTTAGGGTTTGTGGTTTAGGCTTTAGGGTGTAGCGTTTAAGGTTTAGGGTTTATGGTTTGGGGTTGAGGATTTAGGGTTTATAGTTTAGCGTTTAGGCTTTAGGGTTTGTGGTTTATGGTTTATGGTTTAGGGTTTATGGTTTGGGTGTAGGGTTTAGGGTTTATCATTTATAGTTTAGGGTTTAGGGTTTAGGGTTTGTGGTTTATGGTTTAGGGTGTAGGGTTTAGGGTTTATGTTTTGGGGTTGCAAGTTTATGGTTTATTGTTTAGGATTTATGGTTTAGGGTTTAGGATTTATAGTTTAGGGTTTAGGCTTTAGGTTTTGTGGTTTATAGTTTAGGGTTTAGGGTTTAAGGTTTATGGTTTGGGGTTGAGTGTTTATGGTTTAGGGTTTAGGCTTTAGGGTTTGTAGTTTAAGGTTTAGGGTTAAGGGATTAGTGTTTAGTGTTTATGGTTTGGGGTTGAGGGTTTATGGTTTAGGATTTAGGCTTTAGGATTTGTGGTTTAGGGTTTAGGATGTAGGGTTTAGGCTTTGTGGTTTAGGGTTTATGGGTTGGGGTTTTGGGTTTATGGTTTAGGGCTTATGCTCTAGGGTTAATGGTTTAGGGTTTAGTGTTAATGATTTAGGATTTAGGGTTTAGGGTTTGGGCTTTAGGCTTTAGGGTTGTGAATTAGGGTTAAGGGTGTAGGGTTTAAGGTTTATGGTTTGGGGTTGAGGGTTTTTGGTTTAAAGTTTAAGGTTTATAGTTTAGGGTTTAGGCGTGCATGTGGTTTAGGATTTAGGGTTTAGGGTTAAGGGTTTTGGCTTTAGGGTTTGGGGTTTAGGGTTTAGTGTTTAGACTTTAGGCTTTAGGCTTTTAGGGTTTAGTGTTTGGGCTTTAGGGTATCTGTTTTAGGGTTTTGGGTTTAGGGTTTTGGCTTTAGGGTTTAGTGCTTAGAGTTTAGGGTTTGGGGTTTATGGTCTATGGTGTAGGGTGTAGGGTTTAGGGTTTATGGTTTTGGGGTTGAGGTTTAGGGTTTATGGTTTATGGTTTGTGGTTTAGGGTTTATGGTTTAGGGTTTACGATTTGTGGGTGAGGGTTTATGGTTTACGGTTTAGGCTTTAGGGTTTGTGGTTTAGGGTTTATGGTGTAGCGTTTAAGGTTTAGTGTTTATGGTTTGGGGTTGAGGGTTTAGGGTTTATAGTTTAGGGTTTAGGCTTTAGGATTCATGGTTTATGGTTTAGGGTGTAGGGTTTATTGTTCATGGTTCGGGGTTGAGGGTTTATGGTTTAGGGTTTAGGCTTTAGTGTTTGTGGTTTAAGGTTTAGGTTGTAGGGTTTAGGGTTTAGGGTTTATGTTTTGGGTTTAGGGTTTAGGATTTAGGGTTTAGGGTTTAGGATTTAGGATTTAGGGTTTGTAGTTTTGGGTTTAGGGTTTATGGTTTGGGGTTGAGAGTTTAGGGTTTAGGGTTTATTGTTTAAGGTTTAGGGTTTATGGTTTAGTGTTTGGGGTTTAGGATTTAGGCTTTAGGATTTGTGGTTTAAGGTTTAGGGTGTAGGGTTTAGGGTTTAAGTTTATGGTTAGGGGTTGAGGGTTTATGGTGTAGGTTTAGGGTTTATGATTTAGGGTTTAGGGTTTATGGTTTAGGGTTTAGGGTTTAGGTTTTAGGGTTTGTGGTTTAGGGTTTAGTGTTTTAGTATTTAGGATTTAGGGTTTAGGCTTTAGACTTAAGGGTTTCTAGTTTAGGGTGTAGGGTGTAGGGTTTAGTGTTTATGGTTTGGGGTTTATGGTTTATGGTTTACGTTTTAGGCTTTAGGGTTTGTGGTTTAGGGTTTAGGATTTAGGCTTTAGGGTTTGTAGTTTAAGATTTATGGTTTAGGGTTTAGAGTTTAGGGTTTATGGTTTAGGGTTGATGGTTATGGTTTAGGGTTTAGGGTTTAGGCTTTAGGGTTTATGTGTTAGGGTTTAAGGTGTAGGGTTTATGGTTTATGGTTTATGGTTTAGTGTTTAGGGTTTTGTGTTTGGGCTTTAGGGTTTAAGGTTTATGGTTTAATGTTCAGGGTCTAGGGGGGTTTAGGGTCTAGGGTGTAGGGTTTATGGTTTATGATTTATGGTTTGGGGTTTAGGGTTTATGGTTTAGGGTTTAGGCTTTAGTGTTTGTGGTTTAGGGTTTAAGGTATAGCGTTTAGGGTTTAGGGTTTATGTTTTGGGGTTGAGGGTTTAGGGTTTAGGGTTTAGGATTTATAGTTTAGGGTTTAGGCTTTAGGATTCATGGTTTATGGTTTTGGGTATAGGGTTTATTGTTTATGGTTCGTGGTTGAGGATTTATGGTTTAGGGTTTAGGCTTTAGGTTTTGTGGTTTAAGGTTTAGGGTTTATGGTTTAGGGTTTAGTGTTTAGCGTTTATGGTTTGTGGTTTAGGGTTTATGGTTTAGGGTTTAGGGTTTAGGATTTAGGGTTTGTGGTTTTGGGTTTAGGGTTTATGGTTTGGGGTTGAGGGTTTATGGTTTAAGGTTTAGGGTTTATAGTTTAGGGTTTATGCATGTTTGTGGTTTAGGGTTTATGGTTTAGGGTTTAGGCTTTTGTGTTTGGGGTTTAGGATTTAGGCTTTAGTGTTTGTGGTTTAAGGTTTAGGGTGTAGGGTTTAGGGTTTAAGTTTATGGTTTGGGGTGAGGGTTTATGGTGTAGGGTTTAAGATTTATGCTTTAGGGTTTAGGGTTTATGCTTTAGGGTTTAAGGTTTAGGGTTTGTGGGTTAGGGTTTAGTGTTTTAGTATTTAGGATTTAGGGTTTAGGCTTTAGGCTTAAGGGTTTCTGGTTTAGGGTGTATGGTTTAGGGATTAGTGTTTATGGTTTGTGGTTGAGGTTTATGGTTTATGGTTTAGGCTTTAGGGTTTAGGGTTTATGCTTTAGGCTTTATGGTTTAATGTTTATGGTTTAGGATATAGGGTTTATAGGCTTTAGGCTTTAGGATTTGTGGTTTATGATTAAGGGTGTAGGGTTTAGGGTTTATGGTTTATGGTTTGGGGTTGAGGGTTTATGATTTAGGGTTTAGTCTTTAGGATTTGTGGTTTAGGGTTTATGGTTTGTGGTTTAGGGTTTTGACGTGTTTGTGGTTTAGGGTTTAAGCTTTAGGGTTTATGGCTTAGGCTTTATGGTTTAAGGTTTAGGGTTTATGGTTTTAGGTTTATGCTTTAGGCTTTTGGGTTTAAGGTTTGGTGTTTAGGCTTTACGATTTCTGGTTTAGGGTTTAGGGTTTAAAGTTTAGGGTTTATGGTATAGAGTATAGGGTATAGGGTATAGGGTTTATGGTTTATGGTTTATGGTTTATGGTTTGGGGTTGAGGGTTTATGGTTTACAGTTTATGGTTTGTGGTTGAGGGTTATGGCTTAGGGTTAGGATTTAGGGTTTAGGGTTTAGGGTTTATGGTTTAGGGTTTTGGATTTTGGGTTTATGGTTTGGGGTTAAGGGTTTAGGGTTTATGGTTTAGGGTTTAGGGTTTATGCTTTAGGCTTTATGGTTTAATGTTTATGGTTTAGGATATAGGGTTTATAGGCTTTAGGCTTTAGGATTTGTGGTTTATGGTTAAGGGTGTAGGGTTTAGGGTTTATGGTTTATGGTTTGGGGTTGAGGGTTTATGATTTAGGGTTTAGTCTTTAGGATTTGTGGTTTAGGGTTTATGTATGTGGTTTAGGGTTTAGGCGTGTTTGTGGTTTTGGGTTTAGGCTTTAGGGTTTATGGTTTATGCTTTAGGGTTTAAGGTTTAGGGTTTAGGGTTTTAGGTTTAGGCTTTCGATTTTGGGTTTAAGGTTTGGTGTTTAGGCTTTACGGTTTCTGGTTTAGGGTTTAGGGTTTAGTCATTAGGGTTTAAGGTTTAGGGTTTATGGTATAGAGTATAGGGTATAGGGCATAGGGTTTCTGGTTTATGGTTTATGGTTTGGGGTTGAGGGCTTATGGTTTACATTTTATGGTTTGTGGTTGAGGGTTTATGGTTTAGGGTTTAGGGTTCAGCATTTAGGGTTTAGGGTTTAGTGTTTATGGTTTGGCGTTGAAGGTTATGGTTTAGGCTTTAGGGTTTTTGTTAGGGTTGAGGGTTTATGGTTTAGGGTTTAGGCTTTAGGGTTTGTGGTTTTAAGGTTTAGCGTGTAGGGTTTAGGGTTTACACTTTATTTTTTTGGGGTTGAGGGTTTATGGTTTAGGATTTAGGCTTAGGGTGGGTTTTGGATTTTGTGTTTATAGTTTGGGGTTGAGGGTTTATGGTTTAGGGTTTATGGTTTAGGGTTTATGCTTTAAGCTTTAGGGTTTAATGTTTAGGGTTAGGATATAGGGTTTAGGGTGTCAGGTGAGGGTTTATGGTTTAGGGTTTAGGCTTTAGGATTTGTGGTTTAGGGTTTAGGGTTTAGGGTTTATGTTTTGGGGTTGAAGGTTTATGGTTTAGAGTTTATGGTTTATAGTTTAGGGTTTAGGTGTATTTGTGGTTTAGGGTTTAGGCTTTAGGGTTTATGCTTTAGGATTTAAGGTTTATGGTTTAGGCTTTAGGCTTTAGGCTTTAGGCTTTAGGCTTTTGGGTTTAAGGTTTGGTGTTTGGGCTTTACGGTTTCTGGTTTATGGTTTAGGGTTTAGGGTTTAGTGTTTAAGGTTTTAAGGTTTAGGGTTTATGTTATAGGGTATAGGGTATAGGGTTTAGGGTTTAGGGTTTATATTTTACAGTTTATGGTTTAGGGTTTAGGGTTTAGGGTTTAGGGTTTATGGTTTAGGGTTTATGGTTTGGGGTTTGGGGTTTATGGTTAGGGATTGAGGGTTTATGGTTTTAGGGTTTAGGCTTTAGGGTTTGTGCTTTCAGGTTTAGGGTGTAGGGTTTATGGTTTAGGATTTATGGTTTGGGGTGAGGGTTTATGGTTTAAGGTTTAGGCTATAGGTTTTGTGGTTTAGTGTTTAGGGTTTAGGGTTTAGGGTTTATGGTTTAGGGTTTATGGTTTAGGGTTTATGCTCTATGGTTTGGGGTTAAGGGTTTATGGTTTAGGTTTTAAGGGATTAGGCTTTAGGCTTTAGGATTTGTGGTTTAGGGTTATTGTTGGGGTTGAGGGTTTAGGCTTTAGGGTTTAGGGTTTAGGATTTAGGGTTTATGGATTGGGGTTGAGGGTTTATGGTTTATGGTTTAGGGTTTGTAGTTTAGGGTTTATGCGTGTTTGTGGTTTAGGATTTAGGCTTTTTATGATTTAGGATTTAGGCTTTAGGGTTAGGGTTTCGGATTTAGTCTTTAGGGTTTAGGGTTTGGGATTTAGGATTTAGGGTTTAGGGTTTATGGTTTATAGTTTAGCGTTTATGCTTTAGGGTTTGTGGTTTATGGTTTATAGTTTAGGGTTTATGGTTTCGGGTTGATGATTTATGGTTTAGGGTTTAGGGTTAGGGTTTATAGTTTAGGGTTTAGGCTTTAAGGTTTTGCGGTTTTATGGTTTAGGGTGTAGGGTTTAAGGTTTATGGTTTGGGGTTGAGGGTTTATATTTAGGTTTTAGGCTTTAGGCTTTAGCTTTATGATTTGTCGTTTTAGGTTAATGGTATATGCTTTAGGGTTTATTGTTTGGGGTTGAGGGTTTAGGCTTTAGGGTTGGTGGTTTAGGGTTTAGGGTTTAGGATTTAGGATTTATGGATTGGGTAGAGGTTTTTGGTTTATGTTTAGAGTTTAATAGTTTAAGGGTTTAATGCGTGTTTGTGGTTTAGGGTTTAGGCTTTTTATGGTTTAGGATTTAGGCTTTAGGGTTTGAGGTTT
>NC_092054.1:69557489-69670238 GCF_003086295.3 Arachis hypogaea | reverse complement strand
ATTTGCCTCAATTTGAGGGCAAACGTATGGCGCAATGTTGCCAAGCTCCAGGGGTGGCAATTGCTTGTTCTTTGTGGCGCCAACGTTTGGACCTCAAGTTTGACGCAAACGTTGGCGGCAAACGTTGCTTCTCATGGGTGAAAGAATCTTCAAGCCAACGTTTGACCTCAAGTTTGAGGCAAAACATTTGGCGGCAACTTGGTGTGCCTCCAGGGTGAAAATGCAATCTTCCTCACGTTTGAGTTAAGTTTGAGGCAAACTTTAGCTCAAACGTGAGTCTTTTTTTTCTTGCCCCTTGCTGTCCCCTTTTCTTCAACCTTCTTTCAAGCTTTATTCCACTATCATCAATCAACAATTGCATCAAAGCTATGCTATAATCATGAGAGTTATTCTTTTTCTTGTCATCTAAGCAATTATGGCACAAAACACATGAAAATGCATCAATTCATCCATGATTAATGGAATCTAAGAAAACATAAAATTCCACCCAATTGACTTACTTGTGGCCCAAGAAATGCATAAAACCTATTGAAAATCAAAGAAAAAGACTAGTAAAACTAGGCTAGGATGACTTGTCATCACATAAACCATAAACCCTCAACCGCAAACATAAACCCTAAACCCTAAACCCTACACCCATAACCCTAAACCACAAATCCTAAATCCTAAAGCCTAAACCTATATCCTAAACCTAAACATTAAACCCTAAAGCCTAAACCACAAACACTAAAGCCTAAACCCTAAACCGTAACCCTAAAACCTACACCCTAAAGCCTAAACCCTAAACACTAAACCCCAAACTCTACAGCCAAAACCCCAAGCCCTAAAGCCTCAACCCTAAAGCCTAAACACCTACCACAAACACTAAGTCTAAACCCTAAACTTAAACCCGAAATCTAAACCATAAATTCGCACCCCAAACCATTAACCTAAACCCTAAACCATAACGTACCCCCAAATGATTGACCCTAAACCTGCACCCTAAACAATAAACCATAAACCATAAAGCCTAAACCATAAACTATAAATCCTAAACCATAAATCATTAACCCTCAACCATAAACCATAAACCATTAACCCTAAACCCTACACCATAAACCCTAAACCACAAAGCCTAAAGCATAAACCTTAAACCATAAGCCCTCAACCCCAAACCGTAAACCATTAACCCTAAACCCTAAACCCTAACTGCACCCAAACCATAAACCCTAAACCATAACCATAAACCACAAACCCTAAGGCCTAAACGCTAAACTATAAACCCTAAACCATAAACCCTAAATCTTCAACCCCAAACCATAAACCCTAAACCCTAAACGCTACACCCTAAAGCCTAAACCACAAACCTTAAGGCCTAAATCCTAAACCATAAACCCTCAACCCCAAACCATAAACCATAAATCCTAAACCCTAAATTCTAAACCCTACACCAGAAACCCTAAAGCCCAAACACTAAACCCTAAATCCTAAACCCTAAAGCCTAAAGCATAAACCTCAAACCCTAAAGCCTAAATCCTAAACCATAAAAAGCCTAAACCCTAAACCACAAACACGCATAAACCCTAAACTATAAACTCTAAACCATAAACCAAAAACCTTCTACCCCAATCCATAAATCCTAAATCCTAAACCCTAAACCATAAACCACCAACCCTAAACCATAAACCCTCAACCCCAAACAATAAACCCTAAAGCATATACCATTAACCTAAAACGACAAATCATAAAGCCTAAAGCCTAAAACCTAAACTATAAACCATCAACCCCAAACCATAAACCTTAAACCCTACACCCTAAACCATAAACCGCAAAACCTAAAGCCTAAACCCTAAACTATAAACCCTAAACCCTAAACCCTAAACAATAAATCATCAACCCGAAACCATAAACCCTAAACTATAAACCATAAACCACAAACCCTAAAGCATAAACGCTAAACTATAAACCATAAACCCTAAACCCTACATCCTAAATCCCAAACCCTAAACCCTAAGCCTAAATCCGAAACCCTAAACCCTAAAGCCTAAATCCTAAATCATAAAAGCCTAAATCCTAAACCACAACACGCATAAACCCTAAACTACAAATCCTAAACCATAAACCATAAACCATAAACCCTCAACCCCAATCCATAAACCCTAAATCCTAAACCCTAAAGCCTAAACCCTCAACCCAACAATAAACCCTAAACCACAAATCCTAAAGCCTAAAGCCTAATCCCTAAAACCTAAACCATAAACCTTAACCCCAAACCATAGAGCATAAACACTAAACCCTAAACCCTAAACCCTAAACACTAAACCACAAAACCTATAGCCTAAACCTTAAACCATAAACCCTCACCCCTAACCATAAATCCTAAACCATAAACCCTACACCCTAAACCTGAAAGCACAAACCCTAAAGCCTAAACCCTAAACCATAAACCCTCAATCCCTAACCATAAACCCCAAACCCCAAACCATAAACCCTAAACCATAAACCATAAACCCTAAATCCTAAACCCTAAACCCTAAACCCTAAACCATAAACTGTAAAATATAAACCCTAAACCCTAAACCCTAAACCCTATACCCTATACCCTATAACATAAACCCTAAACCTTAAACCTTAAACACTAAACCCTAAACCCTAAACCATAAACCAGAAACCGTAAAGCCCAAACACCAAACCTTAAACCCAAAAGCCTAAAGCCTAAAGCCTAAAGCCTAAAGCCTAAACCCTAAACCTTAAATCCTAAAGCATAAACCCTAAAGCCTAAACCCTAAACCACAAATACACCTAAACCCTAAACTATAAACCATAAACTCTAAACCATAAACCTTCAACCCCAAAACATAAACCCTAAACCCTAAACCACAAATCCTAAAGCCTAAACCCTAAACCATAAACCCTCACCCGACACCCTAAACCCTATATCCTAAACCCTAAACATTAAACCCTAAAGCTTAAAGCATAAACCCTAAACCCTAAACCATAAACCCTCAACCCCAAACTATAAACACAAAATCCAAAACCCACCCTATGCCTAAATCCTAAACCATAAACCCTCAACCCCAAAAAATAAAGCGTAAACCCTAAACCCTACACGCTAAACCTTAAACCACAAACCCTAAAGCCTAAACCCTAAACCATAAACCCTCAACCCCTAACCAAAAACCCTAAAGCCTAAACCATAAACCTTCAACGCCAAACCATAAACACTAAACCCTAAACCCTAATGCTAAAGCCTAAACCCTAAACCATAAACCCTCAACCACAAACCATAAAATGTAAACCATAAACCCTCAACCCTAAACCATAAACCATAAACCAGAAACCCTATACCCTATACTCTATACCATAAACCCTAAACCTTAAACCCTAATGACTAAACCCTAAACCCTAAACCAGAAATCGTAAAGCCTAAACACCAAACCTTAAACCCAAAAGCTGAAAGCCTAAACCTAAAACCCTAAACCCTAAACCTTAAACCCTAAAGCCTAAACCATAAACCCTAAAGCCTAAACCCTAAACCACTAACACGCCTAAACCCTAAACCACAAACCATAAACCCTAAACCACAAATCCTAAAGACTAAACCCTAAATCATAAACCCTCAACCCCAAACCATAAAGCCTAAACCCTAAACCCTACACCCTTAACCATAAACCACAAATCCTAAAGCCTAAAGCCTATAAACCCATATCCTAAACCATAAACATTAAACCATAAAGCCTAAAGCATAAACCCTAAACCCTAAAGCTTAAACCCTAAACCCTAAACCCTAAACCATAAACCCTCAACCCCAAACCAAAAACCCAAAATCCAAACCCTAAACCATAAACCCTAAACCCTAAACCCTAAATCCTAAACCCTAAGCCATAAACCCTCAACCACAAACCATAAACCATAAACTGTAAACCATAAACCCTCAACCCCAAACCATAAACCATAAACCATAAACCATAAACCCTATACCCTATACCCTATACCCTATACACTATACCATAAACCCTAAACCTTAAACCCTAATGACTAAACCCTAAACCCTAAACCAGAATCGTAAAGCATAAACACCAAACCTTAAACCCAAAAGCCTAAAGCCTAAACCTAAAACCCTAAACCCTAAACCTTAAACCATAAAGCCTAAACCATAAACCCTAAAGCTTAAACCCTAAACCACAAACACACCGAAACCCTAAACCACAAACCATAAACCCTAAACCACAAATCCTAAAGACTAAACCCTAAATCATAAACCCTCAACCCCAAACCATAAACCATAAACCCTAAACCCTACACCCTTAATCATAAACCACAAATCCTAAAGCCTAAAGCCTATAAACCCTATATCCTAAACCATAAACATTAAACCATAAAGCCTAAACATAAACCCTAAACCCTAAAGCCTAAACCGTAAACCATAAACCCTCAACCACAAACCATAAACACTAATCCATAAACCATACACCCTAAACCAGAAACCCTTAAGCCTAAAGCCTAAACCCTAAATCCTAAATACTAAAACACTAAACCCTAACCCACAAACCCTAAACCTTAAACCCTAAAGCATAAACCCTAAACCCTAAAGCATAAATCCTAAACCCTATACCATAAACCCTCACCCCCAAACCATAAAATTAAACCCTAAACCCTACACCCTAAACCTTAAACCAGAAACCCTAAAGCCTAAATCCTAAACCCCAAACACAAAAGCCTAAACCCTAAACCATAAACCCTAAACCACAAACATGCATAAACCCTAAACTATAAACCCTAAACCTTAAACCATAAACCCTCAACCCCAAACCATAAACCCTCAACCCCAAACCATAAACCCTAAATCATAAACCCTAAACCCAAAACCATAAACCCTAAACCCCAAACCATAAACGTTAAACACTAAACCCTAAACCATAAACCCTAAACCTTAAACCACAAAACCTAAAGCCTAAACCCTAAACCATAAATCCTCAACCACGAACCATAAACAATAAACCCTATACCCAAAACCATAAACCATGAATCCTAAAGCCTAAACCCTAAACTATAAATCCTAAACCCTAAACCCTAAATCCTCAACCCCAAAACATAAACCCTAAACCCTAAATGCTATACCTTAAACCCTAAACCACAAACACTAAACCCTAAACCCTAAACCATAAACCCTAAACCCTAAACCATAAATCATAAACCATAAACCCTACACCCTAGACCCTAAACCCTACACCATAGACCCTAAACATTAAACCATAAACCTTAAACCCTAAAGCCCAAACACAAAACCCTAAACACTAAACCATAAACCATAAACCATAAACCCTACACCTTAAACCCTAACACATAAACCCTAAAGCCTAAACCCTAAACCATAACCCTCAACCCTAAACCATAAACCCTAAACTCTAAACCCTACACCATAAATCTTAAACTACAAACCCTAAAGCCTAAATCCTAAACCCTAAACCACAAACCCTAAAGCCTAAAATGTAGACCATAAACCATAAACCCCAAACCATAAACACTAAACCCTACACCCTACACCCTAAACTAGAAACCCTTAAGTCTAAAGCCTAAACCCTAAATCCTAAATACTAAAACACTAAACCCTAAACCACAAACCCTAAAACCTAAAACCTAAACCCTAAACCATAAACCCTAAACCCTAAATCATAAACCCTAAACCTACACCATAAACCCTCAACCCCTAACCATAAAGTTAAACCCTAAACCCTACACCCTAAACCTTAAACCACAAATCCTAAAGCCTAAATCCTAAACCCCAAACACTAAAGCCTAAACCCTAAACCATAAACCCTAAACCTTAAACAATAAACCCTAAACCCTAAACTCTCAACCCCAAACCATAAACCCTAAACCCGAAACTACAAACCCTAAATCCTAAACCCTAAACCCTAAACCCAAAATCCTAAACCCTAAACCCAAAACATAAACCCTAAACCATAAACCCTACAACCTAAACCTTAAACCACAAACCCTAAACCCTAAACCCTAAACCATAAACCCTCAACCCCGAACCATAAACAATAAACCCTACACCCTAAACCATAAACCATGAATCCTAAAGCCTAAACCCTAAACTATAAACCCTAAACCCTCAACCCCAAACCATAAACACTAAACCTTAAACGCTACACCATAAACCCTAAACCACAAACCCTAAAGCCTAAACCCTAAACCGTAAACCCTCACCCACAAATCGTAAACCCTAAACCATAAACCATAAACCATAAACCCTAAACCTCAACCCCAAAACCATAAACCCTAAACCCTACACCCTACACCATAGACCATAAACCCCAAACCCTAAACTCTAAGCACTAAACCCTAAACCCTAAAGCCGAAACCCTAAACCCAAAACCCTAAAATAGAGACCCTAAAGCCCAAACACTAAACCCTAAAAGCCTAAAGCCTAAAGTCTAAACACTAAACCCTAAACCCCAAACCCTAAAGCCAAAACCCTTAACCCTAAACCCTAATTCCTAAACCACATGCACGCCTAAACCCTAAACTATAAACCTTAAACTTTAAACCAAAAACCCTCAACCCCAAACCATAAACCTTAAACCCTACACCCCTAACCCTAATCCACAACCCCCTAAAGCATAAAGCCCAAACCCTAAACCCTAAATCCTAAATCATTAACACTAAACCCTAAACCATTAACCATAGAGCATAAGCCCTAAACCATAAACCATAAACCCCAACCCATAAACCCTAAACCACAAACCCTAAACCCTACATCCTAAACCCTAAACCACAAATCCTAAAGCCTAAATCCTAAACCATAAACCCTCAACCCCAAACCATAAACACTAAACACTAATCCCTAAACCCTAAACCTTAAACTACAAACCCTAAAGCCTAAACCCTAAAGCATACACACTCTACCCCAAACCATAAACCTTAAACCCTAAACCTTAAACTATAAACCACAAAACCTAAAGCCTAAACCCTAAACTATAAACCCTAAACCCTAAACCATAAATCCTAAACAGTAAACCATAAACTTTCAACCCCAAAACATAAACCCTAAACCCTACACCCTAAACCATAAACCATAAAACCTAAAGCATAAACCCTAAACTATAAATGATAAACCCTAAACCCTACACCCAAACCATAAACCCTAAACCCTAAACCATAAACCACAAACCCTAAAGCCTAAACGCTAAACTATAAATCCTAAACCATAAACCCTAAATCCTTAACCCCAAACCATAAACCCTAAACCCTAAACGGTACACCCTAAAGCCTAAACCACAAACCCTAAGGCCTAAACCATAAACCATAAACCCTCAACCCCAAACCATAAACCATAAACCCTAAACCCTAAATTCTAAACCCTACACTAGAAACCCTAAAGCCCAAACACTAAACCCTAAAGCCTAAAGCCTAAAGCATAAACCCCAAACCCTAAAGCCTAAATCCTAAACCATTAAAAGCCTAAACCCTAAACCACAAACACGCAAAAACCCTAAACTATAAACCCTAAACCATAAACCAAAAACCTTCAACCCCAATCCATAAACCCTAAATCCTAAACCCTAAACCACAAACCCTAAAGCCTAAACCCTCAACCCCAAACAATAAACCCTAAAGCCTACATCATTAACCCAAAACGACAAATCCCAAAGCCTAAAGCCTAAACCCTAAAACCTAAACCATAAACCCTCAACCCCAAACCATAAACCCTAAACCCTACACCCTAAACCATAAACCGCAAAACCTAAAGCCTAAACACTAAATTATAAACGCTAAACCCTAAACCATAAAACCTCAACCCAAACCATAAATCCTAAACCATAAACCATAAACCACAAACCCTAAAGCCTAAACGCTAAACTATAAACCATGAACCATAAACCATAAACCCTAAACCTAAACCTAAACCCTAAACCCTAAACCATAAACCCCAAACCATAAACCCTAAACACTAAACGCTAAACCCTAAAGCCTAAACCACAAACCCTAAGGCCTAAACCCGAAACAAAAAACCCTAAAGCCCAAACTATAAACCCTAAAACATCAACACTCAATCCCAAACCATAAACCATAAACCCTAAACCCTACACCCTAGACCCTAAAATATAAACCATAAACCCTAAAATTTAAACCCTACACCAGAAACCCTAAAGCCCAAATACTAAACCCTAAACCACAAACACGCATAAACCCTAAACTATAAACCCTAAACCATAAATCCTCAACCCTAATCCATAAACCCTAAATCATAAACCCTAAACCCTAAACCACAAATCCTAAACCTAAACCCTCAACCCCAAACAATAAACCCTAAACCCTACACCATTAACCCTAACCCACAAATCCTAAAGCGTAAAGCCTAATTCCTAAAACCTAAACCATAAACCCTCAACCCCAAACAATAAAGCATAAACCCTAAACCCTAAACCCTAAACCATAAAAACTAAACCACAAACCCTAAACCCTAAATCTTAAACCATAAACCCTTACCCCAAACCATAAACCCTAAACCATAAACCATACACCCTAAACTTGAAGCACAAACCCTAAAGCATAAACCCTAAACCATAAACCATCAACACCTAACCATAAACCCTAAACCCTAAACCATAAACCCTCAACGCCAAACCATAAACCATAAACCCTAAATCATAAATCCTCATTCCCAAACCATAAACTGTAAACCATAAACCCTCAACCCCAAACCAAAAACCCTAAACCCTATACCCTATACCGTATACCCTATAACATAAACCCTAAACCTTAAACCCTAAACATTAAACCCTAAACCCTAAACCCTAAACCAGAAACCGTAAAGCCAAAACACCAAACCTTAAACCCAAAAGCATAAAGCCTAAAGCATAAAGCCTAAACCACCTTTAACCCTAAAGCCTAAACCCTAAACCCTAAAGCATAAACCCTAAACCACAAACACACCTAAACCCTAAACTATAAACCCTAAACCCTAAACCATAAACCTTCAAGCCCAAACCATAAACCATAAACCCTAAACACTAATCCCTAAACCACAAACCCTAAAGCCTAAACCCTAAACCATAAACCCTCAACCTCACACCCTAAACCCTAAACCATAAACCCTACACCCTTAACCCTAAACCACAAATTCTAAAGCCTAAAGCCTAAACCCTATATCCTAAACCCTAAAGCCTAAAGCATAAACCCTAAACCTTAAACCCTAAAGCTTAAACCCTAAACCCTAAACCATAAACCCTCAACCCCAAACCATAAACACAAAATCCAAAACCCTACACCCTAAACCTTAAACCACAAATCCTAAAGCCTAAATCCTAAATCCTAAACCCTCAACCCCAAAGCATAAAGCGTAAATGCTAAACCCTACACCCTAAACCTTAAACCACAAACCCTTAAGCCTAAATGCTAAACCATAAACCCTCAACCCCTAACCATAAACACTAAACCCTAAACCATAAACCCTGAACACCAAACTATAAACCATTAACCCTAAACCCTAAATGCTAAACCCTAAACCCTAAACCCTAAACCATAAACCCTCAACCACAAACCATAAACCGTCATTCATAAACCCTCAATCCCAAACCATAAACCATAAACCATAAACCCTATACCCTATACCTTATACCCTATACCATAAACCCTAAACCTTAAACCCTAAACACTAAACCCTAAACCCTAAACCCTAAACTCTAAACTAGAAACCGTAAAGCCCAAACACCAAACCTTAAACCCAAAAGCCTAAACCTAAACCCTAAACCCTAAACCTTAAACCCTAAATCATAAACCATAAACCCTAAAGCTTAAACCCTAAACCACAAACATGCCTAAACCCTAAACCCTAAACTATAAACCATAAACCCTAAACTATAAACCCTCAACCCCAAACCCCAAACCATAAACACTAAACCCTAAACCCTAAACCATAAACCCTAAAGCCTAAACCCTAATGATGTGTGGAAAATGATCCAACACAAAACTCACTGGCAAGTGTACCGGGTCGCATCAAGTAATAATAACTCACATGAGTGAGGTCGATCCCACAGGGATTGAAGGATTGAGCAATTTTTGTTTAGTGGTTGATTTAGTCAAGCGAATCAAGTGTTGGTTGAGTGATGTGTGATTGCAGAAACTAAATTGCTTGAAATGTAAAGGGAGAGGGGTAGATTGCAGGAAATTAAAGAGCAAAGAAAGTAAATAAGCTGAATCTTAAAGGACAAGTAATGTAAATTGCAGAAACTTAGATTACAAGAAATGTAAATGGCTGAATCTTAAAGTGCAAGAAATGTAAATTGCTTGAATTATAAAAGGAGTTGGGAATTGGGATTGCAGGAATTAAACAAGAACAAGTGAATTGCAATTAAACAGAAGAGTAGAAAGTGAATTGAAATAAAGTAGATCTAAACAGAAAAGTAGAAATGCTTGAGAAATTAAAATAGAGAATGACTTGTGCTTAAATTGTAGCAAATTAAAAGTACTTGAAGATCTCAGGAGTGGAAGAGACTAGAAAACAAGTCTAGATCTCAAATCCTTCCTTGATTCAACAAGAGCAATTGCAAAAGAAATAAAGAAAAGTAAATTGCAGAATTAAAGAGAAGATGAAGCAGTAAAGAGAAATTCAAATTCAATTGTGCAAAAAAAGTAAACAAGAGATCTCAAGGTGAGATTGAGACAGAATTTCCGCAATTCTCAACACCCAAGACTCAAACAAAGTGTGTAGAAAGGAAAGAAAAAACAACCCAGGGGAAGAGAATTCAATTCTCCTTCCCAGGAACTTTCAAATTCTAAAAGCAACAACTCAAAAATGTAAAGATGAGCTCTCTACTGTAAGTATGAAAAATTCTAAAAAGGGAAGCTCCCGAAAAACTTAAATTCTAATCTATTTATACACTCTCATCTAATGATCTTCAAGCATTGAATTGGGCCCTTGGTCTTGATGGAATTGGGTTGATAATAGCCTCTGTTGATTGCTCTTGGTGTTGGGAAGAAGTCCACTTGTGAACTGGGCCATGAACCTGAGGTGCGGAAAACGATCCGACACAAAACTCACCGGTAAGTGCACCGGGTCGCATCAAGTAATAAAACTCACGGGAGTGAGGTCGATCCCACAAGGATTGAAGGATTGAGCAACTTTAGTTTAGTGGTTGAATTAGTCAAGCAAACAAGTATTGATTGTGTGAAATTGTGTTGACAGGAATTAAATTGCATAGAATGTAAAGGGGAGTGGGTGATTTGCATGAAATTAAAGGGAACAAAAAGAAAAAGAGCTGAATCTTAAAGAACAAGAAATTAAATGGCAGAAACTTAGAACGCAAGAAATGTAAATTGCAGAATCTTAAAGTGCAAGAAATGTAAATTGCTTGAATTATAAAGGGAATTGGGAAGTGGATTTACAGAAATTAAACAAAGAAAAGTAAAATTCAACAAACAGAAATGTAAAAGATGGATTCAATTAAACCGGATCTCAAATGAAAATGAAAATAAACTTGGTGTAGCAACGAAACAAGGAAATTGGAATTGAAAAACGTAGATCTCAGGACCCAAGAGACTAGATAACCAAGTCTAGATCTCAATGCCTTCCTAGATCCAAATTGAGAATTTGATTGCAAGAAAAGTAAAGATCAAGCAGTAGAAGAAAGGAATGGAAATATAAATTTCTCAGAAGATGCAGTAAATAAAACAGAGAAATCTTAGGATGAGATTAAAACAGAATTCCTTCAATTCTCTAACACCCAAGATCTAAAATCTCCAAAATGCTCAAAACCCAAAAGCTCTCCAAAAACTACTCAGCAAAACCAAAAAGGAAAAGCTCTACTGCAAGTGTTAAAAATTCTAAAAAGGAAGCTCCCTAAAACTTCAAATCCTAAGCTATTTACACACTTTCTTCAAATGATCATTAAGCCTTGAATTGGGCCTTTAGCCTTGATGGAATTGGGTTGATAGTAGCCCCCGTTGATTGCTCTTGGTGTTGGAAAGAAATCCATTAGTGAACCGGGCCATGAACCATTCACGTTTGAGTCAACATTTGAGGCACACGTTGACTCAAACGTCCCTTGTGTGACATTATGCAGCTCGGCCAAGTTGCTGTCTTCCACGTTTGAGCCAATGTTTGAGGTCAAACGTGAGCTCAAACGTGGTTCCCCCATGCTACTCCTTTGGCCAACGTTTGGGCCAACGTTTGAGTCAAATGTTGGCGCAAATGTGGCTCACTCAATGCATCAAACAGAGGTGCTCTTCTTTGCTTTTATGGCGCCAACGTTTGACCTCACGTTTGAGGCAAACGTTGGCGCAAACGTTGGTTTGCTCAGGAGTGATCTTTCTCTTCTCTTTGGCGCCAACGTTTGACCTCACGTTTGAGGCAAACGTTGGCGCAAACGTTGCTTCCCTTGCTCCTTCTTCAGCCAACGTTTGCCTCAACGTTTGAGGCAAACGTTGGCGCAAACGTTGGCTCTTCTCCAGGGTGTTCTTCATCTGCTTCTCACGTTTGAGTTAACGTTTGAGGCAAACGTTAGCTCAAACGTGAATCCCTCTTTTCAAGCCCATTCTTGCAACCTTCTTCCAAGCTTTATTCCACCTATCATCAACCAACAATTGCATCAAAGCTATGCTATAATCATGAGTGTTATTCTTCTTCTTGTCATATAAGCAATTATGGCATAAAACTCATGAAAATGCATCAATTCATCCATGGTTGATTGAATCTAAGGAAACATGAAATTCCACCCAATTGGCTTACTTGTGGCCCAAGAAAGTGCATAAAACTAAATGAAAACAAAGGAAAAAGACTAGTGAAACTTGGCTAAGATGACTTGTCATCACAACACCAAACTTAAAACTTGCTTGTCCCAAGCAAGAAAGAATTATTAAGAAGAAAGAATGAAAACAAAAGAGAATGCTCATGTTAGCAGAGTATTATTGGTAGCTCATGGGGTTTTATGCAGATATGTAACTACTCACTTCTTATTGACAAGTAGGCCTAGAAAGTTCTCTCTAAGCATCAAGCAAAACACTGCTATGACCTCTCATTATTCCTTTGTCCTTGTTTACTGAATTCTTTTCTTTATAAGCTTTAGTTCAGTGTCATGTGTAACAAGCTCTTTTCTTTATTTATGCTTGACACATTATTCACTTTAGACACTTGGCTCACATCCCTTCTTAGAACATTAATGCCCAGCACCTCTTTGGGTTACTAAATGTCGTGTAGCTAGGTTGCTCTTGATAGTGGACCTTCAGTTGATAATCCCGGGTTAGTTAACCCAAGTTACCAAGTGTTAATGCACTCCAAAGAACTTAATAATCCAAGCAGATCCTAGTACAAAGACACCACAGGCATATATTCTAAAGTTCAAACTATTGGTGTCTAGCTTTGTTTCTTTTTATTTTTCTTTTGTTCTGTTGCCACTTTTGGCTTTTTCTCTTCTCTTTTTGTTTTTCTTTTCACCCAAGGACTTTTATTTTGTTGAGATTCATAGACAGTGAACTACTTTCTTCTTAAAAAGAGAACAATCTATTCCTTTTATTCACTAATAGTGAGTTGTCACACAATCACACATACATACCACCACTTACTATTATTTGACTTCTAGCTAACAATGAACCATCTTACTTCATGCTTCAAACATTTCTTTTATTGAATTGAAAAGATGCAGGGGACAAAGCATGCATTAGTTAAGTGAAAGTAAACACACAAGCACACTTAGACTAGCATTCTTATTGACAATAATATTCAAGAAGCATAACTACTGAACTAACAGTTACTGCTAAGATGGGCATATTCAAACTTCAAATTTAGAAAAATTGCATGCTGATGGAGTTAAGTGTCAATACAACCTTTTGGTGGCTTCTTCTTCTTACTCTCAACTGATGGTGTGAAGCCCTCCCGAGAAAGTGTTTGAATCCCTACAGAATTTAAGGGAAGTTGCTTGTTTCTCAACCCTTAGATAACTAGTTAGTGTGCAGGACCTTCTTGTGGGCTTTTGAACTTACTTTGGTGTGTGTGAACACCAAACTTAGTCCCTTGCCACTACCTTTGATGCATCGAGTTGATCATATGTGAATTCCTAGTGTCTTAGCTAAAAATATTAAAACTACAAAGTAGAAACAAACAATGATTAAATGATATATCTGATTGCTTGGAACTAGCAACCCTTTATGCAGAAGGTGAGAATGTGTTTTTAAACTAGATTTTTGGTGGAACACCAAACTTAAAATCCTTCATTCTCCTTTAAATTGTTTTGGTGTGCAACACCAAACTTAGCTCCATGCAATACATACTTAATTATTCAACATTTTTATTGAAAAAACTATGAGAAGAAAACTACCTCAGGTTGGGTTGCCTCCCAACAAGCGCTTCTTTATTGTCATTAGCTTGACATTGATCCCCTTAGGGTGGTTGATGACTGAAATGTCGCACTTATCCCCCCTCACTGTAAGCCTTCTTTGTGTGCCTTGATGCTTAATTTCAATGTGCTCGAGAGAGAGTACTTGGTTAACAGTGTAGTGATCCTCAGTTCCCAACTGTTGATATACTAATTGCACCTTGTCGCCTTTGGAGAATCCTTTAGTTGGGATTTTTTTATTCTTCAACCCTTTGTGAGCCTTCTTCTTGTTTTTCTTCCTTTTTCTTGTTAACCTTTCTTCCTTGATAGTAGCTTTAGTTGTGGCACTTTCCTTCTTGTTTATCTTCCAAATTTTTTTTGAGTACCTTCTTTTCCTTGCATATGTTCATTCTTCTGCTTTACTGAATTGTTGATTGCTTGCCTTGGGAAACAGTCATTGATTACTTGGCTTCTTTCTTCAGAATTTTGTTGTTCTGGAAACACTTTCAGAGTAATGCTTTCCTCATGCATCCTGAGAGTTAGTTCTCCTTGCTCTACATCTATGATGGCTCTGGCGGTAGCTAAAAATGGCCTTCCCAAGATAATCGAATTGTTTTCTTCTTCTTCTGTTTCCAAGATTACAAAATCCGCAGGATAAATGAACTTGTCAACCTTAACTAAAAGGTTTTCGATCACTCCTTTGGGATGTACTACTGACTGGTCCACCAATTCCAATGACATCTGTATTAGTTTCACCTTCTCTATGCCAAGCTTTTTCACTAAAGAGGATGGAATCAGATTTATGCTTGCTCCTAAATCGCACATCCCTTGTTGATAAATAGACTTCCAATGGTGCAAGGTAGGAAGAAACTTCCTGGATCTTCCAACTTGGGAGGGAGTCCTTTTCTAATGAGTGCACTGCATTCTTCAGTGAGAAGTACAGTCTCCTTCTCCAGCCAGCTTCTTTTCTTGTTAATGAGTTCCTTCAAGAACTTGGCATATAAGGGCATTTGTTCAAGTGCTTCAGCTAAGGGAATATTGATTTCCAGCTTCTTGAAAGTTTCAAGGAACTTATGAAAGTGTTGGTCCTTAGTTTCTTTGCTGAACCTCTGGGGGTATGGCAGTGGAGGTGTAATACTTTTTCCCACTTGCTGCTGTCCCTGAATCACTTCTTTTAACTATGTGGCTGGTTGTCTTTCTCTTTGAGCTTCTCTGGGGCATTTCTTCTTGTTGTCCTGTCTTCATTACTAGCTTCCCCTTTCTCTGATGGTTCTTTGTTGCTCTCCACTTGTTTCTTATAGTGTCATTGTTGCTCATCAATGTTCTCCCACTTCTTAACTGTATTGCCTTGCACTCTTCCTTAGGATTTGAATTGTGTCACTTGGTAGTGAGCTTGAAGGTCTCTCAATAGAAATCTGCTTGGAGATTTGCCCAATCTGCCTCTCTAGGCTTTTCATGGAGGCTTCATGGTTCTTGGTTGTCATTTCTTGGTGTTTCCACATTTTGTCTATCAAGGTTTCCAAGTTAGTGATTCTTTGAGATTCTGGTGATGCTTGTGGTGGGTTGTGAGATGTGGATGGTGGATGGTAGGCATTTTGGTTGGTGGGTTGGTTATTGGATTGATAATGGTTGGGGTTGGGGTAGTTGTTTTGAGGTTTTTGTAAGGATTTTGGTTAGTTTGCTGCTGGTTGTGGTTTTGGTTGTTCCTTGAAGTGTTTTGGTTTGAGTTCCTCTGCCATGGTTGTTGGTTCTGGTTGTGATTGTCTCCCCATCTGAGGTTTGGGTGGTTCTTCCAGGATGGATTGTAGGTATCACCATAAACTTCATTCTGTCCAGAATTTTGGTTATACATGTACTGCACTTGCTCCTGTTGTTGCTCTTCTTGGCTTTCTTCATTCTGCACACATACAGTTGATGGGTGGCTTGTGTTCACAGCTGCTACTTGAAGGCTGTCAATCTTTTTGCCATTTGTTCAAACTGTTGTTGAATTTGTTGTTGCATCACCTTATTTTGAGCCAAAATGGAGTCTACTCCTTCCAGTTCTAATACCCCCTTTCTCTGTGATGGTTGGCAGTTTCTTTGATGAGCAAAGAAATATTGATTGTTGGCCACCATGTCCACAAGATTCTGGGCTTCCTCAGCAGTTTTCATCAGTTGTAATGAACCTCCAGCAGAGTGATCTAATGCCTCTTGAGATTTCAATGTTAGGCCTTCATAGAAATTCTGCAGCACATCCCATTCATTGAACATCTCTGGAGGACACTTTCTGATTAAGGCTTTGTACCTCTCCCATGCTTCATACAAGGATTCGGCGTCTAATTGTGTGAAAGTCTGCACCTCAGTTTTCAGCCTGATGACCCTTTGGGTGGATAGAATTTGGCTAGAAATTTAGTCACCAAATCATCCCAACTAGTGATACTTCCTTGGGGAAAAGTTTCAAGCCATTGTGCGGCCTTGTCCCTTAATGAGAACGGGAACAGCAGAAGCTTGTAAGTTTCAGGATTCACGCCATTGGATTTGACAGTGTCACAAATCCTTAAGAAGGTAGATAGATGCTGGTTGGGATCTTCCAATGGGCTGCCTCCATAGAACAATTGTTCTGGACAAGTGTAATGAGTTGTGTTTTAGCTCGAAGTTGTTTGCATTAACATTGGGAGTTAAGATGCTGCTTCCACAGTGTCTGGGATTTGCAAAAGTGTAGGAGGCCAACACTCTCCTCTGTGGTGGATTGGGATTAGATGGATCTCCTTCCATCTCGTGATATTCTTCCTCAGATTCTTCCTCTCCAACAATACCTTTCCCTCTCTCAGCTCTTCTTAATCTCCTGAGAGTTCTCTGGTCAGCTTCGGATAAGATAGGAGTAGCTCTCCCTATACCTGACATACAAACAAAATAAGAAACACACAACCAGTGATACTTCAATCTATTGCAGAATGAAGTTTTAGTTAGCTTAAGCAAAAACTCAAACAGTTAGTAGATTAGTCAAAATTAAAGAAAAAGTGCTTGATCTAAACTACCACCTCACTTAATCATTGTCAATCTATTTCAATCCCCGGCAACGGCGCCAAAAACTTGATGTGCGGAAAACGATCCGACACAAAACTCACCCGCAAGTGCACCGGGTCGCATCAAGTAATAAAACTCACGGGAGTGAGGTCGATCCCACAAGGATTGAAGGATTGAGCAACTTTAGTTTAGTGGTTGAATTAGTCAAGCAAACAAGTGTTGATTGTGTGAAATTGTGTTGACAGGAATTAAATTGCATAGAATGTAAAGGGGAGTGGGTGACTTGCATGAAATTAAAGGGAACAAAAAGAAAAAGAGCTGAATCTTAAAGAACAAGAAATTAAATGGCAGAAACTTAGAACGCAAGAAATGTAAATTGCAGAATCTTAAAGTGCAAGAAATGTAAATTGCTTGAATTATAAAGGGAATTGGGAAGTGGATTTGCAGAAATTAAACAAAGAAAAGTAAAATTCAACAAACAGAAATGTAAAAGATGGATTCAATTAAACCGGATCTCAAATGAAAATGTAAATAAACTTGGTGTAGCAACGAAACAAGGAAATTGGAATTGAAAAACGTAGATCTCAGGACCCAAGAGACTAGATAACCAAGTCTAGATCTCAATGCCTTCCTAGATCCAAATTGAGAATTCGATTGCAAGAAAAGTAAAGATCAAGCAGTAGAAGAAAGGAATGCAAATATAAATTTCTCAGAAGATGCAGTAAATGAAACAGAGAAATCTTAGGATGAGATTGAAACAGAATTCCTTCAATTCTCTAACACCCAAGATCTAAAATCTCCAAAATGCTCAAAACCCAAAAGCTCTCCAAAAACTACTCAGCAAAACCAAAAAGGAAAGCTCTACTGCAAGTGTTAAAAATTCTAAAAAGGAAGCTCCCTAAAACTTCAAATCCTAAGCTATTTATACACTTTATTCAAATGATCATTAAGCCTTGAATTGGGCCTTTAGCCTTGATGGAATTGGGTTGATAGTAGCCTCCGTTGATTGCTCTTGTGTTGGGAAGAAATCCATTAGTGAACCGGGCCATGAACCATTCACGTTTGAGTCAACGTTTGAGGCAAACATTGACTCAAACGTCCCTTGTGTGACATTATGCAGCTCGGCCAAGTTGTTGTCTTCCATGTTTGAGCCAACGTTTGAGGTCAAACGTGAGCTCAAACGTGGTTCCCCATGCTACTCCTTTGGCCAACGTTTGGGCCAACGTTTGAGGCAAACATTGGCGCAAACATGGCTCACTCAATGCATCAAACAGAGGTGCTCTTCTTTGCTTTTATGGCGCCAACGTTTGACCTCACGTTTGAGGCAAACGTTGGCGCAAACATTGGTTTGCTCAGGAGTGATCTTTCTCTTCTCTTTGGTGCCAACGTTTGACCTCACGTTTGAGGCAAACGTTGGCGCAAACGTTGCCTTCCCTTGCTCCTTCTTCAGCCAACGTTTGCCTCAACGTTTGAGGCAAACGTTGGCACAAACGTTGGCTCTTCTCCAGGGTGTTCTTCATCTGCTTCTCACGTTTGAGTTAATGTTTGAGGCAAACGTTAGCTCAAACGTGAATCCCTCTTTTCAAGCCCATTCTTGCAACCTTCTTCCAAGTTTTATTCCACCTATCATCAACCAACAATTGCATCAAAGCTATGCTATAATCATGAGTGTTATTCTTCTTCTTGTCATATAAGCAATTATGGCATAAAACTCATGAAAATGCATCAATTCATCCATAGTTGATTGAATCTAAGGAAACATGAAATTCCACCTAATTGGCTTACTTGTGGCCCAAGAAAGTGCATAAAACTAAATGAAAACAAAGGAAAAAGACTAGTGAAACTAGGCTAAGATGACTTGTCATCAGAACCATTCACGTTTGAGTCAACGTTTGAGGCAAACGTTGACTCAAACGTCTTCGTGTGTGACATTATGCAGCTCGGCCAAGTTGCTGCCATCCACGTTTGGCTCAACGTTTGAGGTCAAACGTGAGCTCAAACGTGGCTCCTCCCATGCATTTCTTTTGGCCAACGTTTGGCCCAACGTTTAAGGCAAACGTTGGTGCAAACATTGGCTTCTCCAAGGCATTAAACAGAGTGCTCTTCCTTGCTAAAATGGCGCCAATGTTTGACCTCAAGTTTGAGGCAAACGTTGGCGCAAACGTTGCCAAGCTCCAGGGGTGCAATTGCTTGTTCTTGTGGCGCCAATGTTTGACCTCAAGTTTGAGGCAAACGTTGGCGCAAACTTGGTGTGCCTCCAGGGTGAAAATGCAATCTTCCTCACGTTTGAGTTCAAGTTTGAGGCAAACTTTAACTCAAACGTGAGTCTTTTTTTTCTTGCCCTTGCTGTCCCCTTTTCTTCAACCTTCTTTCAAGCTTTATTCCACCTATCATCAATCAACAATTGCATCAAAGCTATGCTATAATCATGAGAGTTATTCTTTTTCTTGTCATCTAAGCAATTATGGCACAAAACTCATGAAAATGCATCAATTCATCCATGATTGATTGAATCTAAGGAAACATGAAATTTCACCCAATTGACTTACTTGTGGCCCAAGAAAGTGCATAAAACCTATTGAAAATCAAAGAAAAAGACTAGTAAAACTAGGATAGGATGACTTGTCATCACAACACCAAACTTAAAGCTTGCTTGTCCCCAAGCAAGAAAAGAATTATGCTCAAAGGTTCTTTCAATTAGAATGGATTTGAAGAATTACATGTACTATCCTATGAGTGAAGTGATTAAGTGACAGTGGGGTGAACTCTAAATTATATGCTCATGCAAGGGCTTCAGTGCTTACTAGTCCCTACATCTTGGGAGTCTTAGGTCTTAGAACTTTCATCCAAATAATATCATGGAGATCTCTCTATAGGTAATCACCTTGAAGCACTTATAGTTTTTGTGCTTTGGCCATGACTCTAAGTGTCATGTCTCAAAGCGGCTCTTTAGATAAGCTTTCAATCAATACTCCTAAACCAGTTGGTTTTAAGGTATTAGGTGTTGAAGCACCCCTTAGGATTTACTTGCTCAAGCCTCTCTCTTTGACACAGTTCGACCACAAGCATTTACTAGGATAATAACTCTTTGAGTTCTTGTTTCTTTCTTCTTTTCTGCCTAGTAATTGATGCTTAGAGCCTTGGCCATGTTCTCTTTGTTTTTATATCTTCTTTATTTTCTTTTGTTTGCTGCTTCTTGGATCAATAAATGTTCGAAAATCTCCACAATACTTCTTTGAACTCTATGTTCTGCCTATGAGCTCCCATGCAAGTTTTCATAAGCATGCAACCTCAATGCATAATCACACAACCAGAACCACCACTTCTCCTAATCTTTTGCTTGCCTCAAAATTGTTTAATTCCTCAATCCTTCTTTTCAAAGAACTATCATGTGGTGCCTCTTTTTTTTTTGAAATCTTGAGTGCACGCAAGTTTGAAAAGTGTAGTGTTGTGAATAATCAAGCAATCTTAATTATTGAATTGCAGAAAAAACTATACTATGCAGACAAGCAGGGGTATTATATCACTTTCAATCATAGCAGTATCTGATATAAATAATTACTGAACAATACAACCTTTTGGAATTTACTTGCTGTCCTCCTCCTCATCATCATCATTGCTGGTCTTCACATTCCTCTTTCATCTCTTTGATTGATGATGCTTAATCTTTCCAAAAGTTTGTATGGTGCTCTGTAGTGATATTGAAAGTTTCTTGTTCCCCAAGCACTTAAAAGAAATGGTTAGCATGCATGATTTATTTGTGGGCCTTTGAACTTACTTTGGTGTAGGAACACCAAACATAGTACCTTGCCAATGGTTCTGATGCATCAGATTAACCATGTGTGAAAATCTTTTTCTTTTTCAAAAGCAATAAAACTGAAAACTTAGGAAACAGCAGAATAGTTAACCAGTTTATCTAAATGCTTGAAGCTAGCATTATGCAGAAAGTGAGAATGTGTTTTATGATGGGATTTTGGAGGAACACCAAACTTAGAATCCTTCATTCTCCCTTATATTATTTTGGTGTGTAACACCAAACTTAGCTTCTTGCAATATAGATGAAGTTAATTAACCTTTTTATTAAAATAGCTATGAAAAGAGAACTACCTCAGATTGGGTTGCCTCCCAACAAGTGCTTCTTTATTGTCATTAGCATGACATCCTCCATTCTGTTGATCATGGGAGTTGAAAATCCTGTTGCCTTTGGTTTCTTCCTCTCACTATAGGCTTCCTTTCCTCTGTCTCTTCTTGTGGAATTTTTCTATGATGCTTTTCTTGGATGATTGATTCCTTTCCCGTAGCCTTCTCACTTTCCTCCATGACTACTTTCCCTTTTTTCAACCTAACATCTTTTTCGCTGTTCTTTGGGTCGTCTTCAGTGGCCCTGAGAGACATATTTACCATCCGCTCGCTTGTTTCTGCAAGATGCTTAGCCAGTTGTTCCATTTGCCTCTCAATTTTTCTGAGTGAGGCTTCTTGGTTTCTGCTTATCATTTCTTAATTTTTCCTTGCTTCTTCTTGCTCTATTATTGCCATCTCTTGAGCTTTCACGAATCTCTCCATCATCATTTCTAGAACACAGATTCTTTGAAGGTTTAAAGTTGGTCGTGGTTGTGTCAAATGTGATGGTTGATGAGAGTCATTTTGGGCGAGTTATGAGGTAGGATGGGGTTGGAAGTGTGTGCATTGGGGTGGTGTGTGATGGTTGTTGTTGTGAGGGTGGTTTTTATGCTGGTTTTTGAAATTGGGGTTGTTGCAGTTGAAGTCCCTTGGTCTTTGATTTTGGTGTTCGACCCCCCTCCAATTAGAATGAGTTCTCCAGGGTGGGCTGTACACATCATTCTGAAACTTATGTTGGAACATGCTAGAGGAACTGTTTGGAGAGTGTGATTGCTCATAACTTTGTTGCTCATGGTTAATTGCTCCAAAACCTTGTTCAGATTGATTCCAACCGTATGAGTTTTGAGTTAGGTTGTATGCATGTACTACAGCAGTTCGCAGCTCATTGATTTTTCTGACCATCATATCTAGGTGTTGTAGAGTCTGTTGATGCATCTGCTTGTTTTGGTTCATGACTGCACGGACACCTTCAATTTCCTTCTCTTGTGTGAATGGTTGCACTTCTGCCTCTGGTTTAACAATTCCCTGAGGTGGTTTCAACTTGGCCAGGAGTTCACTCATTAGTTCTTCCCATCCGATGATGCTTCCTTGTGGGAAAGCTTCAAACCATTGAGCAACATCGTTCATGGTGATGAGTGGGTGCTTTAAGTTATGGGTTGCATTATCATCTAAGGTGGGGACATTACTCCCATGATTACTGGAATTCGTCGAGTTCCCCTCCATGATCTGCACAATCACAAACGGTCCAAATGAAGATAGAGTATATTCATGCCAGAATATGATTAGAGGATTAGTTGACACAATGTGTCAAACAGTTGATAAACTTGAAAGATTAGTGGAAGAAAATTGCTTCTCTCGTATATTCAACAAGCTAAAGCATGAGAATCACACACAGCCAGAGAAACCAAGAAAACTTCACTCTATTGCTAAAGTGAAGTTTCAGTTAGCTCAAGCAAAAATTCAAACAGTTAGTGGGTTAGTAAAAAAAATTAAAGAAACGGAGAAGAAAAAGTGCTTGATCTAGATCTTCACTTCACTTAATCATTGTCAATCTAATTCAATCCCCGGCAACGGCGCCAAAAACTTGATGTGTGGAAAATGATCCAACACAAAACTCACCGGCAAGTGTACCGGGTCGCATCAAGTAATAATAACTCACATGAGTGAGGTCGATCCGACAGGGATTGAAGGATTGAGCAATTTTTGTTTAGTGGTTGATTTAGTCAAGCGAATCAAGTGTTGGTTGAGTGATGTGTGATTGCAGAAACTAAATTGCTTGAAATGTAAAGGGAGAGGGGGTAGATTGGAGGAAATTAAAGAGCAAAGAAAGTAAATAAGCTGAATCTTAAAGGACAAGTAATGTGAATTGCAGAAACTTAGATTGCAAGAAATATAAATGGCTGAATCTTAAAGTGCAAGAAATGTAAATTGCTTGAATTATAAAAGGAGTTGGGAATTGGGATTGCAGAAATTAAACAAGAACAAGTGAATTGTAATTAAAAAGAAGAGTAGAAAGTGAATTGAAATAAAGTAGATCTAAACAGAAAAGTAGAAATGCTTGAGAAATTAAAACAGAGAATGACTTGTGCTTAAATTGCAGCAAATTAAAAGTAGTGGAAGATCTCAGGAGTGGAAGAGACTAGAAAACAAGTCTAGATCTCAAATCCTTCCTTGATTCAACAAGAGCAATTGCAAAAGAAATAAAGAAAAGTAAATTGCAGAATTAAAGAGAAGATGAAGCAGTAAAGAGAAATTCAAATTCAATTTGCAGAAAAAGTAAACAAGAGATCTCAAGGTGAGATTGAGATAGAATTTTCCCAATTCTCAACACCCAAGACTCAAATAAAGTGTGTAGAAAGGAAAGCAAAAAGAACCCAGGGGAAGAGAATTCAATTCTCCTTCCCAGGAACTTTCAAATTCTAAAAGCAACAACTCAAAAATGTAAAAATGAGCTCTCTACTGTAAGTATGAAAAATTCTAAAAAGGGAAGCTCCCGAAAAACTTAAATTCTATTCTATTTATACACTCTCTTCTAATGATCTTCAAGCCTTGAATTGGGCCCTTGGTCTTGATGGAATTGGGTTGATAATAGCCTCTGTTGATTGCTCTTGGTGTTGGGAAGAAGTCCACTTGTGAACCGGGCCATGAACCATTCACGTTTGAGTCAACGTTGACTCAAACGTCTTCGTGTGTGACATTATGCAGCTCGGCCAAGTTGCTGCCATCCATGTTTGGCTCAACGTTTGAGGTCAAACGTGAGCTCAAACGTGGCTCCTCCCATGCATTTCTTTTGGCCAACATTTGGCCCAACGTTTAAGGCAAACATTGGTGCAAACGTTGGCTTCTCCAAGGCATTAAACAGAGTGCTCTTCCTTGCTAAAATGGCGCCAACGTTTGACCTCAAGTTTGAGGCAAACGTTGGCGCAAATGTTGCCAAGCTCCAGGGGTGCAATTGCTTGTTCTTGTGGCGCCAAGTTTGACCTCAAGTTTGACGCAAACGCTGGCGCAAACGTTGCTTCTCATGGGTGAAGAATCTTCAAGCCAACGTTTGACCTCAAGTTTGAGGCAAACATTGGCGCAAACTTGGTGTGCCTCCAGGGTGAAAATGCAATCTTCCTCACGTTTGAGTTCAAGTTTGAGGCAAACTTTAGCTCAAACGTGAGTCTTCTTTTTCTTGCCCCTTGCTGTCCCCTTTTCTTCAACCTTCTTTCAAGCTTTATTCCACCTATCATCAATCAACAATTGCATCAAAGCTATGCTATAATCATGAGAGTTATTCTTTTTCTTGTCATCTAAGCAATTATGGCACAAAACACATGAAAATGCATCAATTCATCCATGATTAATTGAATCTAAGAAAACATAAAATTCCACCCAATTGACTTACTTGTGGCCCAAGAAAGTGCATAAAACCTATTGAAAATCAAAGAAAAAGACTAGTAAAACTAGGCTAGGATGACTTGTCATCACATAAACTATAAACCCTCAACCGCAAACCATAAACCCTAAACCCTAAACCTAAAGCCCAAACATATATCCTAAACCCTAAACATTAAACCCTAAAGCCTAAACCACAAACACTAAAGCCTAAACCCTAAACCGTAAACCCTAAAACCTACACCCTAAAGCCTAAACCCTAAACACTAAAACCCAAACTCTACAGCCAAAACCCCAAGCCCAAAAGCCTCAACCCTAAAGCCTAAACACCTAACCACAAACACTAAGTCTAAACCCTAAACTCTAAACCCGAAATCCTAAACCATAAATTCGCAACCCCAAACCATTAACCCTAAACCCTAAACCATAACGCCTACCCCCAAATGATTGACCCTAAACCCTGCACCCTAAACAATAAACCATAAACCATAAAGCCTAAACCATAAACTATAAATCCTAAACCCTAAATCATTAACCTTCAACCATAAACCATAAACCATTAACCCTAAACCCTACACCATAAACCCTAAACCACAAAGCCTAAAGCATAAACCTTAAACCATAAGCCCTCAACCCCAAAACCATAAACCGTAAACCATTAACCCTAAACCCTAAACCCTGAACCCTGCACCCAAACCATAAACCCTAAACCATAAACCATAAACCACAAACCCTAAGGCCTAAATGCTAAACTATAAACCCTAAACCATAAACCATAAATCTTCAACCCCAAACCATAAACCCTAAACCCTAAACGCTACACCCTAAAGCCTAAACCACAAACCCTAAGGCCTAAACCCTAAACCATAAACCCTCAACCCCAAACCATAAACCATAAATCCTAAACCCTAAATTCTAAACCCTACACCAGAAACCCTAAAGCCCAAACACTAAACCCTAAATCCTAAACCCTAAAGCCTAAAGCATAAACCTCAAACCCTAAAGCCTAAATCCTAAACCATAAAAAGCCTAAACCCTAAACCACAAACACGCATAAACCCTAAACTATAAACTCTAAACCATAAACCAAAAACCTTCTACCCCAATCCATAAATCCTAAATCCTAAACCCTAAACCCTAAACCACCAACCCTAAAGCCTAAACCCTCAACCCCAAACAATAAACCCTAAAGCATATACCATTAACCTAAAACGACAAATCATAAAGCCTAAAGCCTAAAGCCTAAAACCTAAACTATAAACCCTCAACCCCAAACCATAAACCTTAAACCCTACACCCTAAACCATAAACCGCAAAACCTAAAGCCTAAACCCTAAACTATAAACCCTAAACCCTAAACCCTAAACCATAAATCATCAACCCGAAACCATAAACCCTAAACTATAAACCATAAACCACAAACCCTAAAGCATAAACGCTAAACTATAAACCATAAACCCTAAACCCTAAATCCTAAATCCCAAACCCTAAACCCTAAAGACTAAATCCGAAACCCTAAACCCTAAAGCCTAAATCCTAAATCATAAAAAGCCTAAATCCTAAACCACAAACACGCATAAACCCTAAACTACAAACCCTAAACCATAAACCATAAACCCTCAACCCCAATCCATAAACCCTAAATCCTAAACCCTAAACCCTAAAGCCTAAACCCTCAACCCCAAACAATAAACCCTAAACCACAAATCCTAAAGCCTAAAGCCTAATCCCTAAAACCTAAACCATAAACCCTTAACCCCAAACCATAGAGCATAAACCCTAAACCATAAACCCTAAACCCTAAACCCTAAACACTAAACCACAAAACCTATAGCCTAAACCTTAAACCATAAACCCTCACCCCAAACCATAAATCCTAAACCATAAACCCTACACCCTAAACCTGAAAGCACAAACCCTAAAGCCTAAACCCTAAACCATAAACCCTCAATCCCTAACCATAAACCCCAAACCCCAAACCATAAACCCTAAACCATAAACCCTAAACCCTAAACCCTAAACCCTAAACCATAAACTGTAAAATATAAACCCTAAACCCTAACCCTATACCCTATACCCTATAACATAAACCCTAAACCTTAAACCTTAAACACTAAACCCTAAACCCTAAACCATAAACCAGAAACCGTAAAGCCCAAACACCAAACCTTAAACCCAAAAGCCTAAAGCCTAAAGCCTAAAGCCTAAAGCCTAAACCATAAACCTTAAATCCTAAAGCATAAACCCTAAAGCCTAAACCCTAAACCACAAATACACCTAAACCCTAAACTATAAACCATAAACTCTAAACCATAAACCTTCAACCCCAAAACATAAACCCTAAACCCTAAACCCTAAACCACAAATCCTAAAGCCTAAACCCTAAACCATAAACCCTCACCTGACACCCTAAACCCTATATCCTAAACCCTAAACATTAAACCCTAAAGCTTAAAGCATAAACCCTAAACCATAAACCCTAAACCATAAACCCTCAACCCCAAACTATAAACACAAAATCCAAAACCCACCCTAAGCCTAAATCCTAAACCATAAACCCTCAACCCCAAAAAATAAAGTGTAAACCCTAAACCCTACACGCTAAACCTTAAACCACAAACCCTAAAGCCTAAACCCTAAACCATAAACCCTCAACCCCTAACCAAAAACCCTAAAGCCTAAACCATAAACCTTCAACGCCAAACCATAAACACTAAACCCTAAACCCTAAATGCTGAACCCTAAACCCTAAACCATAAACCCTCAACCACAAACCATAAAATGTAAACCATAAGCCCTCAACCCCAAACCATAAACCATAAACCAGAAACCCTATCCCTATACCCTATACTCTATACCATAAACCCTAAACCTTAAACCCTAATGACTAAACCCTAAACCCTAAACCAGAAACCGTAAAGCCTAAACACCAAACCTTAAACCCAAAAATCGAAAGCCTAAACCTAAAACCCTAAACCCTAAACCTTAAACCCTAAAGCATAAACCATAAACCCTAAAGCCTAAACCCTAAACCACAAACACGCCTAAACCCTAAACCACATACCATAAACCCTAAACCACAAATCCTAAAGACTAAACCCTAAATCATAAACCCTCAACCCCAAACCATAAACCATAAACCCTAAACCCTACACCCTTAACCATAAACCACAAATCCTAAAGCCTAAAGCCTATAAACCCTATATCCTAAACCATAAACATTAAACCATAAAGCCTAAAGCATAAACCCTAAACCCTAAACCATAAACCCTAAACCCTTAACCCCAAACCATAAACCCAAAATCCAAAACCCTAAACCATAAACCCTAAACCCTAAACCCTAAATCCTAAACCCTAAGCCATAAACCCTCAACCACAAACCATAAACTGTAAACCATAAACCCTCAACCCCAAACCATAAACCATAAACCATAAACCATAAACCCTATACCCTATACCCTATACTCTATACCATAAACCCTAAACTTTAAACCCTAATGACTAAACCCTAAACCCTAAACCAGAAATCGTAAAGCCTAAACACCAAACCTTAAACCCAAAAGCCTAAAGCATAAACCTAAAACCCTAAACCCTAAACCTTAAACCATAAAGCCTAAGCCATAAACCCTAAAGCTTAAACCCTAAACCACAAACACGTCAAAACCCTAAACCACAAACCATAAACCCTAAACCACAAATCCTAAAGACTAAACCCTAAATCATAAACCCTCAACCCCAAACCATAAACCATAAACCCTAAACCCTACACCCTTAATCATAAACCACAAATCCTAAAGCCTAAAGCCTATAAACCCTATATCCTAAACCATAAACATTAAACCATAAAGCCTAAAGCATAAACCCTAAACCCTAAAGCCTAAACCGTAAACCATAAACCCTCAACCACAAACCATAAACACTAATCCCTAAACCATACACCCTAAACCAGAAACCCTTAAGCCTAAAGCCTAAACCCTAAATCCTAAATACTAAAACACTAAACCCTAACCCACAAACCCTAAACCTTAAACCCTAAAGCATAAACCCTAAACCCTAAAGCATAAATCTTAAACCCTACACCATAAACCCTCACCCCCAAACCATAAACTTAAACCCTAAACCCTACACCCTAAACCTTAAACCACAAACACTAAAGCCTAAATCCTAAACCCCAAACACAAAAGCCTAAACCCTAAACCATAAACCCTAAACCACAAACATGCATAAACCCTAAACTATAAACCCTAAACCTTAAACCATAAACCCTCAACCCCAAACCATAAACCCTAAACCCAAAACCACAAACCCTAAATCTAAACCCTAAACCCTAAACCATAAACCCTAAACCACAAACCATAAACGCTAAACACTAAACCCTAAACCATAAACCCTAAACCTTAAACCACAAAACCTAAAGCCTAAACCCTAAACCATAAATCCTCAACCACGAACCATAAACAATAAACCCTATACCCAAAACCATAAACCATGAATCCTAAAGCCTAAACCCTAAACTATAAATCCTAAACCCTAAACCCTAAACCCTCAACCCCAAAACATAAACCCTAAACCCTAAACGCTATACCTTAAACCCTAAACCACAAACACTAAAGCCTAAACCTAAACCATAAACCCTAAACCCCAAACCATAAATATAAACCATAAACCCTACACCCTAGACCCTAAACCCCCCTAGACCCTAAACATTAAACCATAAACCTTAAACCCTAAAGCCCAAACACAAAACCCTAAACACTAAACCATAAACCATAAACCATAAACCCTACACCTTAAACCCTAACACATAAACCCTAAAGCCTAAACCCTAAACCCTAAACCATAACCATCAACCCTAAACCATAAACCCTAAACTCTAAACCCTAAACCATAAATCTTAAACTACAAACCCTAAAGCCTAAATCCTAAACCCTAAACCACAAACCCTAAAGCCTAAAACGTAAACCATAAACCATAAACCCCAAACCATAAACACTAAACCCTACACCCTACACCCTAAACTAGAAACCCTTAAGTCTAAAGCCTAAACCCTAAATCCTAAATACTAAAACACTAAACCCTAAACCACAAACCCTAAAACTAAACCCTAAACCCTAAACCATAAACCCTAAACCCTAAATCATAAACCCTAAACCTACACCATAAACCCTCAACCCCTAACCATAAACCTAAACCCTAAACCCTACACCCTAAACCTTAAACCACAAATCCTAAAGCCTAAATCCTAAACCCCAAACACTAAACCATAAACCCTAAACCTTAAACAATAAACCCTAAACCCTAAACTCTCAACCCCAAACCATAAACCCTAAACCCGAAACTACAAACCCTAAATCCTAAATCCTAAACCCTAAACCCTAAATCCTAAACCCTAAACCCAAAACATAAACCCTAAACCCTAAACCCTACAACCTAAACCTTAAACCACAAACACTAAAGCCTAAACCCTAAACCATAAACCCTCAACCCCGAACCATGAACAATAAACCCTACACCCTAAACCATAAACCATGAATCCTAAAGCCTAAACCCTAAACTATAAACCCTAAACCCTCAACCCCAAACCATAAACACTAAACCTTAAACGCTACACCATAAACCCTAAACCACAAACCCTAAAGCCTAAACCGTAAACCATAAACCCTCACCCACAAATCGTAAACCCTAAACCATAAACCCTAAACCACAAACCATAAACCATAAACCCTAAACCTCAACCCCAAAACCATAAACCCTAAACCCTACACCCTACACCATAGACCATAAACCCCAAACCCTAAACTCTAAGCACTAAACCCTAAAGCCAAAATCCTAAACCCAAAACCCTAAAACAGATACCCTAAAGCCCAAACACTAAACCCTAAAAGCCTAAAGCCTAAAGTCTAAACACTAAACCCTAAACCCCAAACCCTAAAGCCAAAACCCTTAACCCTAAACCCTAAATCCTAAACCACATGCACGCCTAAACCCTAAACTATAAACCTTAAACTTTAAACCAAAAACCCTCAACCCCAAACCATAAACCTTAAACCCTACACCCTTAACCCTAATTCACAACCCCTAAAGCCTAAAGCCCAAACCCTAAACCCTAAATCCTAAATCATTAACACTAAACCCTAAACCATTAACCCTAGAGCATAAGCCCTAAACCATAAACCCAAAACCCCAACCCATAAACCCTAAACCACAAAGCCTAAACCCTACATCCTAAACCCTAAACCACAAATCCTAAAGCCTAAATCCTAAACCATAAACCCTCAACCCCAAACCATAAACACTAAACACTAATCCCTTAACCCTAAACCTTAAACTACAAACCCTAAAGCCTAAACCCTAAACCATAAACACTCAACCCCAAACCATAAACCTTAAACCCTAAACCCTAAACTATAAACCACAAAACCTAAAGCCTAAACCCTAAACTATAAATCCTAAACCCTAAACCATAAATCCTAAACAATAAACCATAAACTTGCAACCCCAAAACATAAACCCTAAACCCTACACCCTAAACCATAAACCACAAACCCTAAACCCTAAACCCTAAACTATAAATGATAAACCCTAAACCCTACACCCAAACCATAAACCCTAAACCATAAACCATAAACCACAAACCCTAAAGCCTAAACGCTAAACTATAAACCCTAAATCCTCAACCCCAAACCATAAACCCTAAACCTTAAACGCTACACCCTAAAGCCTAAACCACAAACCCTAAGGCCTAAACCCTAAACCATAAACCCTCAATCCCAAACCATAAACCCTCAACCCCAAACCATAAACCATAAACCCTAAACCCAAATTCTAAACCCTATACCAGAAACCCTAAAGCCCAAACACTAAACCCTAAAGCCTAAAGCCTAAAGCATATACCCCAAACCCTAAAGCCTAAATCCTAAACCATAAAAAGCCTAAACCCTAAACCACAAACACGCAAAAACCCTAAACTATAAACCCTAAACCATAAACCAAAAACCTTCAACCCCAATCCATAAACCCTAAATCCTAAACCCTAAACCACAAACCCTAAAGCCTAAACCCTCAACCCCAAACAATAAACCCTAAAGCCTACATCATTAACCCAAAACGACAAATCCCAAAGCCTAAAGCCTAAACCCTAAAACCTAAACCATAAACCCTCAACCCCAAACCATAAACCCTAAACCCTACACCCTAAACCATAAACCGCAAAACCTAAAGCCTAAACACTAAATTATAAACGCTAAACCCTAAACCATAAAACCTCAACCCAAACCATAAATCCTAAACCATAAACCATAAACCACAAACCCTAAAGCCTAAACGCTAAACTATAAACCATAAACCATAAACCATAAACCCTAAACCTAAACCTAAACCCTAAACCCTAAACCATAAACCCCAAACCATAAACCCTAAACACTAAACGCTAAACCCTAAAGCCTAAACCACAAACCCTAAGGCCTAAACCCGAAACAAAAAACCCTAAAGCCCAAACTATAAACCCTAAAACATCAACACTCAATCCCAAACCATAAACCATAAACCCTAAACCCTACACCCTACACCCTAAACTATAAACCATAAAGCCTAAAATTTAAACCCTACACCAGAAACCCTAAAGCCCAAACACTAAACCCTAAACCATAAACCCTAAAGCCTAAATCTGAAACCCTAAATCCTAAAGCCTAAATCCTAAATCATAAAAAGCCTAAACCCTAAACCACAAACATGCATAAACCCTAAACTATAAACCCTAAACCATAAATCCTCAACCCTAATCCATAAACCCTAAATCCTAAACCCTAAACCCTAAACCACAAATCCTAAAGCCTAAACCCTCAACCCCAAACAATAAACCCTAAACCCTACACCATTAGCCCTAACACACAAATCCTAAAGCGTAAAGCCTAATTCCTAAAACCTAAACCATAAACCCTCAACCCCAAACAATAAAGCATAAACCCTAAACCCTAAACCCTAAACCATAAAAACTAAACCACAAATCCTAAACCCTAAATCTTAAACCATAAACCCTTACCCCAAACCATAAACCCTACACCCTAAACTTGAAGCACAAACCCTAAAGCATAAACCCTAAACCATAAACCATCAACACCTAACCATAAACCCTAAACCCTAAACCATAAACCCTCAACGCCAAACCATAAACCATAAACCCTAAACCATAAATGCTCATTCCCAAACCATAAACTGTAAACCATAAACCCTCAACCCCAAACCATAAACCCTAAACCCTATACCCTATACCGTATACCCTATAACATAAACCCTAAACCTTAAACCCTAAACATTAAACCCTAAACCCTAAACCCTAAACCAGAAACCGTAAAGCCAAAACACCAAACCTTAAACCCAAAAGCCTAAAGCCTAAAGCATAAAGCCTAAACCCTAAACCTTTAACCCTAAAGCCTAAACCCTAAACCCTAAAGCATAAACCCTAAACCACAAACACGCCTAAACCCTAAACTATAAACCATAAACCCTAAACCATAAACCTTCAAGCCCAAACCATAAACCATAACCCTAAACCCTAATCCCTAAACCACAAACCCTAAAGCCTAAACCCTAAACCATAAACCCTCAACCTCACACCCTAAACCCTAAACCATAAACCCTACACCCTTAACCCTAAACCACAAATTCTAAAGCCTAAAGCCTAAACCCTATATCCTAAACCCTAAAGCCTAAAGCATAAACCCTAAACCCTAAACCCTAAAGCTTAAACCCTAAACCCTAAACCATAAACCCTCAACCCCAAACCATAAACCCAAAATCCAAAACCCTACACCCTAAACCTTAAACCACAAATCCTAAAGCCTAAATCCTAAATCATAAACCCTCAACCCCAAAGCATAAAGCGTAAATGCTAAACCCTACACCCTAAACCTTAAACCACAAACCCTTAAGCCTAAATGCTAAACCATAAACCCTCAACCCCTAACCATAAACACTAAACCCTAAACCATAAACCCTCAACACCAAACTATAAACCATTAACCCTAAACCCTAAATGCTAAACCCTAAACCCAAAACCCTAAACCATAAACCCTCAACCACAAACCATAAACCGTCAATCATAAACCCTCAATCCCAAACCATAAACCATAAACCATAAACCCTATACCCTATACCTTATACCCTATACCAAAAACCCTAAACCTTAAACCCTAAACACTAAACCCTAAACCCTAAACCCTAAACTCTAAACTAGAAACCGTAAAGCCCAAACACCAAACCTTAAACCCAAAAGCCTAAACCCTAAACCCTAAACCTTAAACCCTAAATCATAAACCATAAACCCTAAAGCTTAAACCCTAAACCACAAACATGCCTAAACCCTAAACCCTAAACTATAAACCATAAACCCTAAACCATAAACCCTCAACCCCAAACCCCAAACCATAAACACTAAACCCTAAACCCTAAACCATAAACCCTAAAGCCTAAACCCTAATGATGTGTGAAAAATGATCCAACACAAAACTCACTGGCAAGTGTACCGGGTCGCATCAAGTAATAATAACTCACATGAGTGAGGTCGATCCCACAGGGATTGAAGGATTGAGCAATTTTTGTTTAGTGGTTGATTTAGTCAAGCGAATCAAGTGTTGGTTAAGTGATGTGTGATTGCAGAAACTAAATTGCTTGAAATGTAAAGGGAGAGGGGTAGATTGCAGGAAATTAAAGAGCAAAGAAAGTAAATAAGCTGAATCTTAAAGGACAAGTAATGTAAATTGCAGAAACTTAGATTACAAGAAATGTAAATGGCTGAATCTTAAAGTGCAAGAAATGTAAATTGCTTGAATTATAAAAGGAGTTGGGAATTGGGATTGCAGGAATTAAACAAGAACAAGTGAATTGTAATTAAACAGAAGAGTAGAAAGTGAATTGAAATAAAGTAGATCTAAACAGAAAAGTAGATAAAACTAAATGAAAACTAAGGAAAAAGACTAGTGAAACTTGGCTAAGATGACTTGTCATCACAACACCAAACTTAAAACTTGCTTGTCCCCAAGCAAGAACAGAATTATTAAGAAGAAAGAATGAAAACAAAAGAGAATGCTCATGTTAGCAGAGTATTATTGGTAGCTCATGGGGTTTTATGCAGATATGTAACTACTCACTTCTTATTGACAAGTAGGCCTAGAAAGTTCTCTCTAAGCATCAAGCAAAACACTGCTATGACCTCTCATTATTCCTTTGTCCTTGTTTACTGAATTCTTTTCTTTATAAGCTTTAGTTCAGTGTCATGTGTAACAAGCTCTTTTCTTTATTTATGCTTGACACATTATTCACTTTAGACACTTGGCTCACATCCCTTCTTAGAACATTAATGCCCAGCACCTCTTTGGGTTACTAAATGTCTTGTAGCTAGGTTGCTCTTGATAGTGGACCTTCAGTTGATAATCCCGGGTTAGTTAACCCAAGTTACCAAGAGTTAATGCACTCCAAAGAACTTAATAATCCAAGCAGATCCTAGTACAAAGACACCACAGGCATATATTCTAAAGTTCAAACTATTGGTGTCTAGCTTTGTTTCTTTTTATTTTTCTTTTGTTCTGTTGCCACTTTTGGCTTTTTCTCTTCTCTTTTTGTTTTTCTTTTCACCCAAGGACTTTTATTTTGTTGAGATTCATAGACAGTGAACTACTTTCTTCTTAAAAAGAGAACAATCTATTCCTTTTATTCACTAATAGTGAGTTGCCACACAATCACACATACATACCACCACTTACTATTATTTGACTTCTAGCTAACAATGAACCATCTTACTTCATGCTTCAAACATTTCTTTTATTGAATTGAAAAGATGCAGGGGACAAAGCATGCATTAGTTAAGTGAAAGTAAACACACAAGCACACTTAGACTAGCATTCTTATTGACAATAATATTCAAGAAGCATAACTACTGAACTAACAGTTACTGCTAAGATGGGCATATTCAAACTTCAAATTTAGAAAAATTGCATGCTGATGGAGTTAAGTGTCAATACAACCTTTTGGTGGCTTCTTCTTCTTACTCTCAACTGATGGTGTGAAGCCCTCCCGAGAAAGTGTTTGAATCCCTACAGAATTTAAGGGAAGTTGCTTGTTTCTCAAGCCCTTAGATAACTAGTTAGTGTGCAGGACCTTCTTGTGGGCTTTTGAACTTACTTTGGTGTGTGTGAACACCAAACTTAGTCCCTTGCCACTACCTTTGATGCATCGAGTTGATCATATGTGAATTCCTAGTGTTTTAGCTAAAAATATTAAAACTACAAAGTAGAAACAAACAATGATTAAATGATTCATCTGATTGCTTGGAACTAGCAACCCTTTATGCAGAAGGTGAGAATGTGTTTTTAAACTAGATTTTTGGTGGAACACCAAACTTAAAATCCTTCATTCTCCTTTAAATTGTTTTGGTGTGCAACACCAAACTTAGCTCCATGCAATACATACTTAATTATTCAACATTTTTATTGAAAAAACTATGAGAAGAAAACTACCCCAGGTTGGGTTGCCTCCCAACAAGCGCTTCTTTATTGTCATTAGCTTGACATTGATCCCCTTAGGGTGGTTGATGACTGAAATGTCGCAGCTTATCCCCCCTCACTGTAAGCCTTCTTTGTGTGCCTTGATGCTTAATTTCAATGTGCTCGAGAGAGAGTACTTGGTTAACAGTGTAGTGATCCTCAGTTCCCAACTGTTGATATACTAATTGCACCTTGTCGCCTTTGGAGAATCCTTTAGTTGAGATTTTTTTATTCTTCCACCCTTTGTGAGCCTTCTTCTTGTTTTTCTTCCTTTTTCTTGTTAACCTTTCTTCCTTGACAGTAGCTTTAGTTGTGGCACTTTCCTTCTTGTTTATCTTCCAAATTTCTTTTTGAGTACCTTCTTTTCCTTGCATATGTTCATTCTTCTGCTTTACTGAATTGTTGATTGCTTGCCTTGGGAAACAGTCATTGATTACTTGGCTTCTTTCTTCAGAATTTTGTTGTTCTGGAAACACTTTTAGAGTAATGCTTTCCTCATGCATCCTGAGAGTTAGTTCTCCTTGCTCTACATCTATGATGGCTCTGGCGGTAGCTAAAAATCGCCTTCCCAAGATAATCGAATTGTTTTCTTCTTCTTCTGTTTCCAAGATTACAAAATCCGCAGGATAAATGAACTTGTCAACCTTAACTAAAAGGTTTTCGATCACTCCTTTGGGATGTACTACTGACTGGTCCACCAATTCCAATGACATCTGTATTAGTTTCACCTTCTCTATGCCAAGCTTTTTCACTAAAGAGGATGGAATCAGATTTATGCTTGCTCCTAAATCGCACATCCCCTTGTTGATAAATAGACTTCCAATGGTGCAAGGTAGGAAGAAACTTCCTGGATCTTCCAACTTGGGAGGGAGTCCTTTTCTAATGAGTGCACTGCATTCTTCAGTGAGAAGTACAGTCTCCTTCTCCAGCCAGCTTCTTTTCTTGTTAATGAGTTCCTTCAAGAACTTGGCATATAAGGGCATTTGTTCAAGTGCTTCAACTAAGGGAATATTGATTTCCAGCTTCTTGAAAGTTTCAAGGAACTTATGAAAGTGTTGGTCCTTAGTTTCTTTGCTGAACCTCTGGGGGTATGGCAGTGGAGGTGTAATACTTTTTCCCACTTGCTGCTGTCCCTGAATCACTTCTTTTGAACTATGTGGCTGGTTGTCTTTCTCTTTGAGCTTCTCTGGGGCATTTCTTCTTGTTGTCCTGTCTTCATTACTAGCTTCCCCTTTCTCTGATGGTTCTTTGTTGCTCTCCACTTGTTTCCTTATAGTGTCATTGTTGCTCATCAATGTTCTCCCACTTCTTAACTGTATTGCCTTGCACTCTTCCTTAGGATTTTGAATTGTGTCACTTGGTAGTGAGCTTGAAGGTCTCTCAATAGAAATCTGCTTGGAGATTTGCCCAATCTGCCTCTCTAGGCTTTTCATGGAGGCTTCATGGTTCTTGGTTGTCATTTCTTGGTGTTTCCACATTTTGTCTATCAAGGTTTCCAAGTTAGTGATTCTTTGAGATTCTGGTGATGCTTGTGGTGGGTTGTGAGATGTGGATAGTGGATGGTAGGCATTTTGGTTGGTGGGTTGGTTATTGGATTGATAATGGTTGGGGTTGGGGTAGTTGTTTTGAGGTTTTTTGTAAGGATTTTGGTTAGTTTGCTGCTGGTTGTGGTTTTGGTTGTTCCTTGAAGTGTTTTGGTTTGAGTTCCTCTGCCATGGTTGTTGGTTCTGGTTGTGATTGTCTCCCCATCTGAGGTTTGGGTGGTTCTTCCAGGATGGATTGTAGGTATCACCATAAACTTCATTCTGTCCAGAATTTTGGTTATACATGTACTGCACTTGCTCCTGTTGTTGCTCTTCTTGGCTTTCTTCATTCTGCACACATACAGTTGATGGGTGGCTTGTGTTCACAGCTGCTACTTGAAGGCTGTCAATCCTTTTTGCCATTTGTTCAAACTGTTGTTGAATTTGTTGTTGCATCACCTTATTTTGAGCCAAAATGGAGTCTACTCCTTCCAGTTCTAATACCCCCTTTCTCTGTGATGGTTGGCAGTTTCTTTGATGAGCAAAGAAATATTGATTGTTGGCCACCATGTCCACAAGATTCTGGGCTTCCTCAGCAGTTTTCATCAGTTGTAATGAACCTCCAGCAGAGTGATCTAATGCCTCTTGAGATTTCAATGTTAGGCCTTCATAGAAATTCTGCAGCACATCCCATTCATTGAACATCTCTGGAGGACACTTTCTGATTAAGGCTTTGTACCTCTCCCATGCTTCATACAAGGATTCGGCGTCTAATTGTGTGAAAGTCTGCACCTCAGTTTTCAGCCTGATGACCCTTTGGGTGGATAGAATTTGGCTAGAAATTTAGTCACCAAATCATCCCAACTAGTGATACTTCCTTGGGGAAAAGTTTCAAGCCATTGTGCGGCCTTGTCCCTTAATGAGAACGGGAACAGCAGAAGCTTGTAAGTTTCAGGATTCACGCCATTGGATTTGACAGTGTCACAAATCCTTAAGAAGGTAGATAGATGCTGGTTGGGATCTTCCAATGGGCTGCCTCCATATGAACAATTGTTCTGGACAAGTGTAATGAGTTGTGGTTTTAGCTCGAAGTTGTTTGCATTAACATTGGGAGTTAAGATGCTGCTTCCACAGTGTCTGGGATTTGCAAAAGTGTAGGAGGCCAACACTCTCCTCTGTGGTGGATTGGGATTAGATGGATCTCCTTCCATCTCGTGATATTCTTCCTCAGATTCTTCCTCTCCAACAATACCTTTCCCTCTCTCAGCTCTTCTTAATCTCCTGAGAGTTCTCTGGTCATCTTCGGATAAGATAGGAGTAGCTCTTCCTATACCTGACATACAAACAAAACAAGAAACACACAACCAGTGATACTTCAATCTATTGCTAGAATGAAGTTTTAGTTAGCTTAAGCAAAAACTCAAACAGTTAGTAGGTTAGTCAAAATTAAAGAAAAAGTGCTTGATCTAAACTACCACCTCACTTAATCATTGTCAATCTATTTCAATCCCCGGCAACGGCGCCAAAAACTTGATGTGCGGAAAACGATCCGACACAAAACTCACCCGCAAGTGCACCGGGTCGCATCAAGTAATAAAACTCACGGGAGTGAGGTCGATCCCACAAGGATTGAAGGATTGAGCAACTTTAGTTTAGTGGTTGAATTAGTCAAGCAAACAAGTGTTGATTGTGTGAAATTGTGTTGACAGGAATTAAATTGCATAGAATGTAAAGGGGAGTGGGTGACTTGCATGAAATTAAAGGGAACAAAAAGAAAAAGAGCTAAATCTTAAAGAACAAGAAATTAAATGGCAGAAACTTAGAACGCAAGAAATGTAAATTGCAGAATCTTAAAGTGCAAGAAATGTAAATTGCTTGAATTATAAAGGGAATTGGGAAGTGGATTTGCAGAAATTAAACAAAGAAAAGTAAAATTCAACAAACAGAAATGTAAAAGATGGATTCAATTAAACCGGATCTCAAATGAAAATGTAAATAAACTTGGTGTAGCAACGAAACAAGGAAATTGGAATTGAAAAACGTAGATCTCAGGACCCAAGAGACTAGATAACCAAGTCTAGATCTCAATGCCTTCCTAGATCCAAATTGAGAATTCGATTGCAAGAAAAGTAAAGATCAAGCAGTAGAAGAAAGGAATGCAAATATAAATTTCTCAGAAGATGCAGTAAATGAAACAGAGAAATCTTAGGATGAGATTGAAACAGAATTCCTTCAATTCTCTAACACCCAAGATCTAAAATCTCCAAAATGCTCAAAACCCAAAAGCACTCCAAAAACTACTCAGCAAAACCAAAAAGGAAAAGCTCTACTGCAAGTGTTAAAAATTCTAAAAAGGAAGCTCCCTAAAACTTCAAATCCTAAGCTATTTATACACTTTATTCAAATGATCATTAAGCCTTGAATTGGGCCTTTAGCCTTGATGGAATTGGGTTGATAGTAGCCTCTGTTGATTGCTCTTGGTGTTGGGAAGAAATCCATTAGTGAACCGGGCCATGAACCATTCACGTTTGAGTCAACGTTTGAGGCAAACGTAGACTCAAACGTCCCTTGTGTGACATTATGCAGCTCGGCCAAGTTGCTGTCTTCCATGTTTGAGCCAACGTTTGAGGTCAAACGTGAGCTCAAACGTGGTTCCCCCATGCTACTCCTTTGGCCAACGTTTGGGCCAACGTTTGAGGCAAACATTGGCGCAAACATGGCTCACTCAATGCATCAAACAGAGGTGCTCTTCTTTGCTTTTATGGCGCCAACGTTTGACCTCACGTTTGAGGAAAACGTTGGCGCAAACGTTGGTTTGCTCAGGATTGATCTTTCTCTTCTCTTTGGCACCAACGTTTGACCTCACGTTTGAGGCAAACATTGGCGCAAACGTTGCCTTCCCTTGCTCCTTCTTCAGCCAAAGTTTGCCTCAACGTTTGAGGCAAACGTTGGCGCAAACGTTGGCTCTTCTCCAGGGTGTTCTTCATCTGCTTCTCACGTTTGAGTTAACGTTTGAGGCAAACGTTAGCTCAAACGTGAATCCCTCTTTTCAAGCCCATTCTTGCAACCTTCTTCCAAGCTTTATTCCACCTATCATCAACCAACAATTGCATCAAAGCTATGCTATAATCATGAGTGTTATTCTTCTTCTTGTCATATAAGCAATTATGGCATAAAACTCATGAAAATTCATCAATTCATCCATAGTTGATTGAATCTAAGGAAACATGAAATTCCACCCAATTGGCTTACTTGTGGCCCAAGAAAGTGCATAAAACTAAATGAAAACAAAGGAAAAAGACTAGTGAAACTAGGCTAAGATGACTTGTCATCAGAACCATTCACGTTTGAGTCAACGTTTGAGGCAAACGTTGACTCAAACGTCTTCGTGTGTGACATTATGCAGCTCGGCCAAGTTGCTGCCATCCACGTTTGGCTCAACGTTTGAGGTCAAACGTGAGCTCAAACGTGGCTCCTCCCATGCATTTCTTTTGGCCAACGTTTGGCCGAATGTTTAAGGCAAACGTTGGTGCAAACATTGGCTTCTCCAAGGCATTAAACAGAGTGCTCTTCCTTGCTAAAATGGCGCCAACGTTTGACCTCAAGTTTGAGGCAAACGTTGGCGCAAACGTTGCCAAGCTCCAGGGGTGCAATTGCTTGTTCTTGTGGCGCCAACGTTTGACCTCAAGTTTGAGGCAAACGTTGGCGCAAACTTGGTGTGCCTCCAGGGTGAAAATGCAATCTTCCTCACGTTTGAGTTCAAGTTTGAGGCAAACTTTAGCTCAAACGTGAGTCTTTTTTTTCTTGCCCCTTGCTGTCCCCTTTTCTTCAACCTTCTTTCAAGCTTTATTCCACCTATCATCAATCAACAATTGCATCAAAGCTATGCTATAATCATGAGAGTTATTCTTTTTCTTGTCATCTAAGCAATTATGGCACAAAACACATGAAAATGCATCAATTCATTCATGATTAATTGAATCTAAGAAAACATAAAATTCCACCCAATTGACTTACTTGTGGCCCAAGAAAATGCATAAAACCTATTGAAAATCAAAGAAAAAGACTAGTAAAACTAGGCTAGGATGACTTGTCATCACATAAACCATAAACCCTCAACCGCAAACCATAAACCCTAAACCCTAAACCCTACACCCATAACCCTAAACCACAAATCCTAAATCCTAAAGCCTAAACCTATATCCTAAACCCTAAACATTAAACCCTAAAGCCTAAACCACAAACACTAAAGCCTAAACCCTAAACCGTAAACCCTAAAACCTACACCCTAAAGCCTAAACCCTAAACACTAAACCCCAAACTCTACAGCCAAAACCCCAAGCCCTAAAGCCTCAACCCTAAAGCCTAAACACCTAACCACAAACACTAAGTCTAAACCCTAAACTCTAAACCCGAAATCCTAAACCATAAATTCGCAACCCCAAACCATTAACCCTAAACCCTAAACCATAACGCCTACCCCCAAATGATTGACCCTAAACCCTGCACCCTAAACAATAAACCATAAACCATAAAGCCTAAACCATAAACTATAAATCCTAAACCATAAATCATTAACCCTCAACCATAAACCATAAACCATTAACCCTAAACCCTACACCATAAACCCTAAACCACAAAGCCTAAAGCATAAACCTTAAACCATAAGCCCTCAACCCCAAAACCGTAAACCATTAACCCTAAACCCTAAACCCTGAACCCTGCACCCAAACCATAAACCCTAAACCATAAACCATAAACCACAAACCCTAAGGCCTAAACGCTAAACTATAAACCCTAAACCATAAACCCTAAATCTTCAACCCCAAACCATAAACCCTAAACCCTAAACGCTACACCCTAAAGCCTAAACCACAAACCTTAAGGCCTAAACCCTAAACCATAAACCCTCAACCCCAAACCATAAACCATAAATCCTAAACCCTAAATTCTAAACCCTACACCAGAAACCCTAAAGCCCAAACACTAAACCCTAAATCCTAAACCCTAAAGCCTAAAGCATAAACCTCAAACCCTAAAGCCTAAATCCTAAACCATAAAAAGCCTAAACCCTAAACCACAAACACGCATAAACCCTAAACTATAAACTCTAAACCATAAACCAAAAACCTTCTACCCCAATCCATAAATCCTAAATCCTAAACCCTAAACCATAAACCACCAACCCTAAACCATAAACCCTCAACCCCAAACAATAAACCCTAAAGCATATACCATTAACCTAAAACGACAAATCATAAAGCCTAAAGCCTAAAACCTAAACTATAAACCATCAACCCCAAACCATAAACCTTAAACCCTACACCCTAAACCATAAACCGCAAAACCTAAAGCCTAAACCCTAAACTATAAACCCTAAACCCTAAACCCTAAACAATAAATCATCAACCCGAAACCATAAACCCTAAACTATAAACCATAAACCACAAACCCTAAAGCATAAACGCTAAACTATAAACCATAAACCCTAAACCCTAAATCCTAAATCCCAAACCCTAAACCCTAAAGCCTAAATCCGAAACCCTAAACCCTAAAGCCTAAATTCTAAATCATAAAAAGCCTAAATCCTAAACCACAAACACGCATAAACCCTAAACTACAAATCCTAAACCATAAACCATAAACCATAAACACTCAACCCCAATCCATAAACCCTAAATCCTAAACCCTAAAGCCTAAACCCTCAACCCCAAACAATAAACCCTAAACCACAAATCCTAAAGCCTAAAGCCTAATCCCTAAAACCTAAACCATAAACCCTTAACCCCAAACCATAGAGCATAAACACTAAACCCTAAACCCTAAACCCTAAACACTAAACCACAAAACCTATAGCCTAAACCTTAAACCATAAACCCTCACCCCTAACCATAAATCCTAAACCATAAACCCTACACCCTAAACCTGAAAGCACAAACCCTAAACCCTAAACCCTAAACCATAAACCCTTAATCCCTAACCATAAACCCCAAACCCCAAACCATAAACCCTAAACCATAAACCCTAAACCCTAAATCCTAAACCCTAAACCCTAAACCCTAAACCATAAACTGTAAAATATAAACCCTAAACCCTAAACCCTAAACCCTATACCCTATACCCTATAACATAAACCCTAAACCTTAAACCTTAAACACTAAACCCTAAACCCTAAACCATAAACCAGAAACCGTAAAGCCCAAACACCAAACCTTAAACCCAAAAGCCTAAAGCCTAAAGCCTAAAGCCTAAAGCCTAAACCCTAAACCTTAAATCCTAAAGCATAAACCCTAAAGCCTAAACCCTAAACCACAAATACACCTAAACCCTAAACTATAAACCATAAACTCTAAACCATAAACCTTCAACCCCAAAACATAAACCCTAAACCCTAAACCACAAATCCTAAAGCCTAAACCCTAAACCATAAACCCTCACCCGACACCCTAAACCCTATATCCTAAACCCTAAACATTAAACCCTAAAGCTTAAAGCATAAACCCTAAACCCTAAACCATAAACCCTCAACCCCAAACTATAAACACAAAATCCAAAACCCACCCTATGCCTAAATCCTAAACCATAAACCCTCAACCCCAAAAAATAAAGCGTAAACCCTAAACCCTACACGCTAAACCTTAAACCACAAACCCTAAAGCCTAAACCCTAAACCATAAACCCTCAACCCCTAACCAAAAACCCTAAAGCCTAAACCATAAACCTTCAACGCCAAACCATAAACACTAAACCCTAAACCCTAATTGCTAAAGCCTAAACCCTAAACCATAAACCCTCAACCACAAACCATAAAATGTAAACCATAAACCCTCAACCCTAAACCATAAACCATAAACCAGAAACCCTATACCCTATACTCTATACCATAAACCCTAAACCTTAAACCCTAATGACTAAACCCTAAACCCTAAACCAGAAATCGTAAAGCCTAAACACCAAACCTTAAACCCAAAAGCTGAAAGCCTAAACCTAAAACCCTAAACCCTAAACCTTAAACCCTAAAGCCTAAACCATAAACCCTAAAGCCTAAACCCTAAACCACTAACACGCCTAAACCCTAAACCACAAACCATAAACCCTAAACCACAAATCCTAAAGACTAAACCCTAAATCATAAACCCTCAACCCCAAACCATAAAGCCTAAACCCTAAACCCTACACCCTTAACCATAAACCACAAATCCTAAAGCCTAAAGCCTATAAACCCTATATCCTAAACCATAAACATTAAACCATAAAGCCTAAAGCATAAACCCTAAACCCTAAAGCTTAAACCCTAAACCCTAAACCCTAAACCATAAACCCTCAACCCCAAACCATAAACCCAAAATCCAAAACCCTAAACCATAAACCCTAAACCCTAAACCCTAAATCCTAAACCCTAAGCCATAAACCCTCAACCACAAACCATAAACTGTAAACCATAAACCCTCAACCCCAAACCATAAACCATAAACCATAAACCATAAACCCTATACCCTATACCCTATACCCTATACACTATACCATAAACCATAAACCTTAAACCCTAATGACTAAACCCTAAACCCTAAACCAGAAATCGTAAAGCATAAACACCAAACCTTAAACCCAAAAGCCTAAAGCCTAAACCTAAAACCCTAAACCCTAAACCTTAAACCATAAAGCCTAAACCATAAACCCTAAAGCTTAAACCCTAAACCACAAACACGCCGAAACCCTAAACCACAAACCATAAACCCTAAACCACAAATCCTAAAGACTAAACCCTAAATCATAAACCCTCAACCCCAAACCATAAACCATAAACCCTAAACCCTACACCCTTAATCATAAACCACAAATCCTAAAGCCTAAAGCCTATAAACCCTATATCCTAAACCATAAACATTAAACCATAAAGCCTAAAACATAAACCCTAAACCCTAAAGCCTAAACCGTAAACCATAAACCCTCAACCACAAACCATAAACACTAATCCATAAACCATACACCCTAAACCAGAAACCCTTAAGCCTAAAGCCTAAACCCTAAATCCTAAATACTAAAACACTAAACCCTAACCCACAAACCCTAAACCTTAAACCCTAAAGCATAAACCCTAAACCCTAAAGCATAAATCCTAAACCCTATACCATAAACCCTCACCCCCAAACCATAAACTTAAACCCTAAACCCTACACCCTAAACCTTAAACCACAAACCCTAAAGCCTAAATCCTAAACCCCAAACACAAAAGCCTAAACCCTAAACCATAAACCCTAAACCACAAACATGCATAAACCCTAAACTATAAACCCTAAACCTTAAACCATAAACCCTCAACCCCAAACCATAAACCCTCAACCCCAAACCATAAACCCTAAATCATAAACCCTAAACCCTAAACCATAAACCCTAAACCCCAAACCATAAACGTTAAACACTAAACCCTAAACCATAAACCCTAAACCTTAAACCACAAAACCTAAAGCCTAAACCCTAAACCATAAATCCTCAACCACGAACCATAAACAATAAACCCTATACCCAAAACCATAAACCATGAATCCTAAAGCCTAAACCCTAAACTATAAATCCTAAACCCTAAACCCTAAACCCTCAACCCCAAAACATAAACCCTAAACCCTAAATGCTATACCTTAAACCCTAAACCACAAACACTAAACCCTAAACCCTAAACCATAAACCCTAAACCCCAAACCATAAATCATAAACCATAAACCCTACACCCTAGACCCTAAACCCTACACCCTAGACCCTAAACATTAAACCATAAACCTTAAACCCTAAAGCCCAAACACAAAACCCTAAACACTAAACCATAAACCATAAACCATAAACCCTACACCTTAAACCCTAACACATAAACCCTAAAGCCTAAACCCTAAACCATAACCCTCAACCCTAAACCATAAACCCTAAACTCTAAACCCTACACCATAAATCTTAAACTACAAACCCTAAAGCCTAAATCCTAAACCCTAAACCACAAACCCTAAAGCCTAAAATGTAGACCATAAACCATAAACCCCAAACCATAAACACTAAACCCTACACCCTACACCCTAAACTAGAAACCCTTAAGTCTAAAGCCTAAACCCTAAATCCTAAATACTAAAACACTAAACCCTAAACCACAAACCCTAAAACCTAAAACCTAAACCCTAAACCATAAACCCTAAACCCTAAATCATAAACCCTAAACCTACACCATAAACCCTCAACCCCTAACCATAAAGTTAAACCCTAAACCCTACACCCTAAACCTTAAACCACAAATCCTAAAGCCTAAATCCTAAACCCCAAACACTAAAGCCTAAACCCTAAACCATAAACCCTAAACCTTAAACAATAAACCCTAAACCCTAAACTCTCAACCCCAAACCATAAACCCTAAACCCGAAACTACAAACCCTAAATCCTAAACCCTAAACCCTAAACCCAAAATCCTAAACCCTAAACCCAAAACATAAACCCTAAACCCTAAACCCTACAACCTAAACCTTAAACCACAAACCCTAAACCCTAAACCCTAAACCATAAACCCTCAACCCCGAACCATAAACAATAAACCCTACACCCTAAACCATAAACCATGAATCCTAAAGCCTAAACCCTAAACTATAAACCCTAAACCCTCAACCCCAAACCATAAACACTAAACCTTAAACGCTACACCATAAACCCTAAACCACAAACCCTAAAGCCTAAACCCTAAACCGTAAACCCTCACCCACAAATCGTAAACCCTAAACCATAAACCATAAACCATAAACCCTAAACCTCAACCCCAAAACCATAAACCCTAAACCCTACACCCTACACCATAGACCATAAACCCCAAACCCTAAACTCTAAGCACTAAACCCTAAACCCTAAAGCCAAAACCCTAAACCCAAAACCCTAAAATAGAGACCCTAAAGCCCAAACACTAAACCCTAAAAGCCTAAAGCCTAAAGTCTAAACACTAAACCCTAAACCCCAAACCCTAAAGCCAAAACCCTTAACCCTAAACCCTAAATCCTAAACCACATGCACGCCTAAACCCTAAACTATAAACCTTAAACTTTAAACCAAAAACCCTCAACCCCAAACCATAAACCTTAAACCCTACACCCCTAACCCTAATCCACAACCCCCTAAAGCATAAAGCCCAAACCCTAAACCCTAAATCCTAAATCATTAACACTAAACCCTAAACCATTAACCATAGAGCATAAGCCCTAAACCATAAACCATAAACCCCAACCCATAAACCCTAAACCACAAACCCTAAACCCTACATCCTAAACCCTAAACCAAAAAACCTAAAGCCTAAATCCTAAACCATAAACCCTCAACCCCAAACCATAAACACTAAACACTAATCCCTAAACCCTAAACCTTAAACTACAAACCCTAAAGCCTAAACCCTAAAGCATAAACACTCAACCCCAAACCATAAACCTTAAACCCTAAACCCTAAACTATAAACCACAAAACCTAAAGCCTAAACCCTAAACTATAAACCCTAAACCCTAAACCATAAATCCTAAACAGTAAACCATAAACTTTCAACCCCAAAACATAAACCCTAAACCCTACACCCTAAACCATAAACCATAAAACCTAAAGCATAAACCCTAAACTATAAATGATAAACCCTAAACCCTACACCCAAACCATAAACCCTAAACCCTAAACCATAAACCACAAACCCTAAAGCCTAAACGCTAAACTATAAATCCTAAACCATAAACCCTAAATCCTTAACCCCAAACCATAAACCCTAAACCCTAAACGGTACACCCTAAAGCCTAAACCACAAACCCTAAGGCCTAAACCATAAACCATAAACCCTCAACCCCAAACCATAAACCATAAACCCTAAACCCTAAATTCTAAACCCTACACCAGAAACCCTAAAGCCCAAACACTAAACCCTAAAGCCTAAAGCCTAAAGCATAAACCCCAAACCCTAAAGCCTAAATCCTAAACCATTAAAAGCCTAAACCCTAAACCACAAACACGCAAAAACCCTAAACTATAAACCCTAAACCATAAACCAAAAACCTTCAACCCCAATCCATAAACCCTAAATCCTAAACCCTAAACCACAAACCCTAAAGCCTAAACCCTCAACCCCAAACAATAAACCCTAAAGCCTACATCATTAACCCAAAACGACAAATCCCAAAGCCTAAAGCCTAAACCCTAAAACCTAAACCATAAACCCTCAACCCCAAACCATAAACCCTAAACCCTACACCCTAAACCATAAACCGCAAAACCTAAAGCCTAAACACTAAATTATAAACGCTAAACCCTAAACCATAAAACCTCAACCCAAACCATAAATCCTAAACCATAAACCATAAACCACAAACCCTAAAGCCTAAACGCTAAACTATAAACCATGAACCATAAACCATAAACCCTAAACCTAAACCTAAACCCTAAACCCTAAACCCTAAACCCCAAATCATAAACCCTAAACACTAAACGCTAAACCCTAAAGCCTAAACCACAAACCCTAAGGCCTAAACCCGAAACAAAAAACCCTAAAGCCCAAACTATAAACCCTAAAACATCAACACTCAATCCCAAACCATAAACCATAAACCCTAAACCCTACACCCTAGACCCTAAAATATAAACCATAAACCCTAAAATTTAAACCCTACACCAGAAACCCTAAAGCCCAAATACTAAACCCTAAACCACAAACACGCATAAACCCTAAACTATAAACCCTAAACCATAAATCCTCAACCCTAATCCATAAACCCTAAATCATAAACCCTAAACCCTAAACCACAAATCCTAAACCTAAACCCTCAACCCCAAACAATAAACCCTAAACCCTACACCATTAACGCTAACCCACAAATCCTAAAGCGTAAAGCCTAATTCCTAAAACCTAAACCATAAACCCTCAACCCCAAACAATAAAGCATAAACCCTAAACCCTAAACCCTAAACCATAAAAACTAAACCACAAACCCTAAACCCTAAATCTTAAACCATAAACCCTTACCCCAAACCATAAACCCTAAACCATAAACCATACACCCTAAACTTGAAGCACAAACCCTAAAGCATAAACCCTAAACCATAAACCATCAACACCTAACCATAAACCCTAAACCCTAAACCATAAACCCTCAACGCCAAACCATAAACCATAAACCCTAAATCATAAATCCTCATTCCCAAACCATAAACTGTAAACCATAAACCCTCAACCCCAAACCAAAAACCCTAAACCCTATACCCTATACCGTATACCCTATAACATAAACCCTAAACCTTAAACCCTAAACATTAAACCCTAAACCCTAAACCCTAAACCAGAAACCGTAAAGCCAAAACACCAAACCTTAAACCCAAAAGCATAAAGCCTAAAGCATAAAGCCTAAACCACCTTTAACCCTAAAGCCTAAACCCTAAACCCTAAAGCATAAACCCTAAACCACAAACACACCTAAACCCTAAACCCTAAACCAGAAACCTTCAAGCCCAAACCATAAACCATAAACCCTAAACACTAATCCCTAAACCACAAACCCTAAAGCCTAAACCCTAAACCATAAACCCTTAACCTCACACCCTAAACCCTAAACCATAAACCCTACACCCTTAACCCTAAACCACAAATTCTAAAGCCTAAAGCCTAGACCCTATATCCTAAACCCTAAAGCCTAAAGCATAAACCCTAAACCTTAAACCCTAAAGCTTAAACCCTAAACCCTAAACCATAAACCCTCAACCCCAAACCATAAACACAAAATCCAAAACCCTACACCCTAAACCTTAAACCACAAATCCTAAAGCCTAAATCCTAAATCCTAAACCCTCAACCCCAAAGCATAAAGCGTAAATGCTAAACCCTACACCCTAAACCTTAAACCACAAACCCTTAAGCCTAAATGCTAAACCATAAACCCTCAACCCCTAACCATAAACACTAAACCCTAAACCATAAACCCTGAACACCAAACTATAAACCATTAACCCTAAACCCTAAATGATAAACCCTAAACCCTAAACCCTAAACCATAAACCCTCAACCACAAACCATAAACCGTCATTCATAAACCCTCAATCCCAAACCATAAACCATAAACCATAAACCCTATACCCTATACCTTATACCCTATACCATAAACCCTAAACCTTAAACCCTAAACACTAAACCCTAAACCCTAAACCCTAAACTCTAAACTAGAAACCGTAAAGCCCAAACACCAAACCTTAAACCCAAAAGCCTAAACCCTAAACCCTAAACCCTAAACCTTAAACCCTAAATCATAAACCATAAACCCTAAAGCTTAAACCCTAAACCACAAACATGCCTAAACCCTAAACCCTAAACTATAAACCATAAACCCTAAACTATAAACCCTCAACCCCAAACCCCAAACCATAAACACTAAACCCTAAACCCTAAACCATAAACCCTAAAGCCTAAACCCTAATGATGTGTGGAAAATGATCCAACACAAAACTCACTGGCAAGTGTACCGGGTCGCATCAAGTAATAATAACTCACATGAGTGAGGTCGATCCCACAGGGATTGAAGGATTGAGCAATTTTTGTTTAGTGGTTGATTTAGTCAAGCGAATCAAGTGTTGGTTGAGTGATGTGTGATTGCAGAAACTAAATTGCTTGAAATGTAAAGGGAGAGGGGTAGATTGCAGGAAATTAAAGAGCAAAGAAAGTAAATAAGCTGAATCTTAAAGGACAAGTAATGTAAATTGCAGAAACTTAGATTACAAGAAATGTAAATGGCTGAATCTTAAAGTGCAAGAAATGTAAATTGCTTGAATTATAAAAGGAGTTGGAAATTGGGATTGCAGGAATTAAACAAGAACAAGTGAATTGCAATTAAACAGAAGAGTAGAAAGTGAATTGAAATAAAGTAGATCTAAACAGAAAAGTAGAAATGCTTGAGAAATTAAAATAGAGAATGACTTGTGCTTAAATTGTAGCAAATTAAAAGTACTTGAAGATCTCAGGAGTGGAAGAGACTAGAAAACAAGTCTAGATCTCAAATCCTTCCTTGATTCAACAAGAGCAATTGCAAAAGAAATAAAGAAAAGTAAATTGCAGAATTAAAGAGAAGATGAAGCAGTAAAGAGAAATTCAAATTCAATTGTGCAGAAAAAGTAAACAAGAGATCTCAAGGTGAGATTGAGACAGAATTTCCGCAATTCTCAACACCCAAGACTCAAACAAAGTGTGTAGAAAGGAAAGAAAAAACAACCCAGGGGAAGAGAATTCAATTCTCCTTCCCAGGAACTTTCAAATTCTAAAAGCAACAACTCAAAAATGTAAAGATGAGCTCTCTACTGTAAGTATGAAAAATTCTAAAAAGGGAAGCTCCCGAAAAACTTAAATTCTAATCTATTTATACACTCTCATCTAATGATCTTCAAGCATTGAATTGGGCCCTTGGTCTTGATGGAATTGGGTTGATAATAGCCTCTGTTGATTGCTCTTGGTGTTGGGAAGAAGTCCACTTGTGAACTGGGCCATGAACCTGAGGTGCGGAAAATGATCCGACACAAAACTCACCGGTAAGTGCACCGGGTCGCATCAAGTAATAAAACTCACGGGAGTGAGGTCGATCCCACAAGGATTGAAGGATTGAGCAACTTTAGTTTAGTGGTTGAATTAGTCAAGCAAACAAGTATTGATTGTGTGAAATTGTGTTGACAGGAATTAAATTGCATAGAATGTAAAGGGGAGTGGGTGATTTGCATGAAATTAAAGGGAACAAAAGGAAAAAGAGCTGAATCTTAAAGAACAAGAAATTAAATGGCAGAAACTTAGAACGCAAGAAATGTAAATTGCAGAATCTTAAAGTGCAAGAAATGTAAATTGCTTGAATTATAAAGGGAATTGGGAAGTGGATTTACAGAAATTAAACAAAGAAAAGTAAAATTCAACAAACAGAAATGTAAAAGATGGATTCAATTAAACCGGATCTCAAATGAAAATGAAAATAAACTTGGTGTAGCAACGAAACAAGGAAATTGGAATTGAAAAACGTAGATCTCAGGACCCAAGAGACTAGATAACCAAGTCTAGATCTCAATGCCTTCCTAGATCCAAATTGAGAATTTGATTGCAAGAAAAGTAAAGATCAAGCAGTAGAAGAAAGGAATGCAAATATAAATTTCTCAGAAGATGCAGTAAATAAAACAGAGAAATCTTAGGATGAGATTAAAACAGAATTCCTTCAATTCTCTAACACCCAAGATCTAAAATCTCCAAAATGCTCAAAACCCAAAAGCTCTCCAAAAACTACTCAGCAAAACCAAAAAGGAAAAGCTCTACTGCAAGTGTTAAAAATTCTAAAAAGGAAGCTCCCTAAAACTTCAAATCCTAAGCTATTTACACACTTTCTTCAAATGATCATTAAGCCTTGAATTGGGCCTTTAGCCTTGATGGAATTGGGTTGATAGTAGCCCCCGTTGATTGCTCTTGGTGTTGGAAAGAAATCCATTAGTGAACCGGGCCATGAACCATTCACGTTTGAGTCAACATTTGAGGCACACGTTGACTCAAACGTCCCTTGTGTGACATTATGCAGCTCGGCCAAGTTGCTGTCTTCCACGTTTGAGCCAATGTTTGAGGTCAAACGTGAGCTCAAACGTGGTTCCCCCATGCTACTCCTTTGGCCAACGTTTGGGCCAACGTTTGAGTCAAATGTTGGCGCAAATGTGGCTCACTCAATGCATCAAATAGAGGTGCTCTTCTTTGCTTTTATGGCGCCAACGTTTGACCTCACGTTTGAGGCAAACGTTGGCGCAAACGTTGGTTTGCTCAGGAGTGATCTTTCTCTTCTCTTTGGCGCCAACGTTTGACCTCACGTTTGAGGCAAACGTTGGCGCAAACGTTGCTTTCCCTTGCTCCTTCTTCAGCCAACGTTTGCCTCAACGTTTGAGGCAAACGTTGGCGCAAACGTTGGCTCTTCTCCAGGGTGTTCTTCATCTGCTTCTCACGTTTGAGTTAACGTTTGAGGCAAACGTTAGCTCAAACGTGAATCCCTCTTTTCAAGCCCATTCTTGCAACCTTCTTCCAAGCTTTATTCCACCTATCATCAACCAACAATTGCATCAAAGCTATGCTATAATCATGAGTGTTATTCTTCTTCTTGTCATATAAGCAATTATGGCATAAAACTCATGAAAATGCATCAATTCATCCATGGTTGATTGAATCTAAGGAAACATGAAATTCCACCCAATTGGCTTACTTGTGGCCCAAGAAAGTGCATAAAACTAAATGAAAACAAAGGAAAAAGACTAGTGAAACTTGGCTAAGATGACTTGTCATCACAACACCAAACTTAAAACTTGCTTGTCCCCAAGCAAGAATAGAATTATTAAGAAGAAAGAATGAAAACAAAAGAGAATGCTCATGTTAGCAGAGTATTATTGGTAGCTCATGGGGTTTTATGCAGATATGTAACTACTCACTTCTTATTGACAAGTAGGCCTAGAAAGTTCTCTCTAAGCATCAAGCAAAACACTGCTATGACCTCTCATTATTCCTTTGTCCTTGTTTACTGAATTCTTTTCTTTATAAGCTTTAGTTCAGTGTCATGTGTAACAAGCTCTTTTCTTTATTTATGCTTGACACATTATTCACTTTAGACACTTGGCTCACATCCCTTCTTAGAACATTAATGCCCAGCACCTCTTTGGGTTACTAAATGTCATGTAGCTAGGTTGCTCTTGATAGTGGACCTTCAGTTGATAATCCCGGGTTAGTTAACCCAAGTTACCAAGTGTTAATGCACTCCAAAGAACTTAATAATCCAAGCAGATCCTAGTACAAAGACACCACAGGCATATATTCTAAAGTTCAAACTATTGGTGTCTAGCTTTGTTTCTTTTTATTTTTCTTTTGTTCTGTTGCCACTTTTGGCTTTTTCTCTTCTCTTTTTGTTTTTCTTTTCACCCAAGGACTTTTATTTTGTTGAGATTCATAGACAGTGAACTACTTTCTTCTTAAAAAGAGAACAATCTATTCCTTTTATTCACTAATAGTGAGTTGTCACACAATCACACATACATACCACCACTTACTATTATTTGACTTCTAGCTAACAATGAACCATCTTACTTCATGCTTCAAACATTTCTTTTATTGAATTGAAAAGATGCAGGGGACAAAGCATGCATTAGTTAAGTGAAAGTAAACACACAAGCACACTTAGACTAGCATTCTTATTGACAATAATATTCAAGAAGCATAACTACTGAACTAACAGTTACTGCTAAGATGGGCATATTCAAACTTCAAATTTAGAAAAATTGCATGCTGATGGAGTTAAGTGTCAATACAACCTTTTGGTGGCTTCTTCTTCTTACTCTCAACTGATGGTGTGAAGCCCTCCCGAGAAAGTGTTTGAATCCCTACAGAATTTAAGGGAAGTTGCTTGTTTCTCAAGCCCTTAGATAACTAGTTAGTGTGCAGGACCTTCTTGTGGGCTTTTGAACTTACTTTGGTGTGTGTGAACACCAAACTTAGTCCCTTGCCACTACCTTTGATGCATCGAGTTGATCATATGTGAATTCCTAGTGTTTTAGCTAAAAATATTAAAACTACAAAGTAGAAACAAACAATGATTAAATGATTCATCTGATTGCTTGGAACTAGCAACCCTTTATGCAGAAGGTGAGAATGTGTTTTTAAACTAGATTTTTGGTGGAACACCAAACTTAAAATCCTTCATTCTCCTTTAAATTGTTTTGGTGTGCAACACCAAACTTAGCTCCATGCAATACATACTTAATTATTCAACATTTTTATTGAAAAAACTATGAGAAGAAAACTACCTCAGGTTGGGTTGCCTCCCAACAAGCGCTTCTTTATTGTCATTAGCTTGACATTGATCCCCTTAGGGTGGTTGATGACTGAAATGTCGCAACTTATCCCCCCTCACTGTAAGCCTTCTTTGTGTGCCTTGATGCTTAATTTCAATGTGCTCGAGAGAGAGTACTTGGTTAACAGTGTAGTGATCCTCAGTTCCCAACTGTTGATATACTAATTGCACCTTGTCGCCTTTGGAGAATCCTTTAGTTGGGATTTTTTTATTCTTCAACCCTTTGTGAGCCTTCTTCTTGTTTTTCTTCCTTTTTCTTGTTAACCTTTCTTCCTTGATAGTAGCTTTAGTTGTGGCACTTTCCTTCTTGTTTATCTTCCAAATTTATTTTTGAGTACCTTCTTTTCCTTGCATATGTTCATTCTTCTGCTTTACTGAATTGTTGATTGCTTGCCTTGGGAAACAGTCATTGATTACTTGGCTTCTTTCTTCAGAATTTTGTTGTTCTGGAAACACTTTCAGAGTAATGCTTTCCTCATGCATCCTGAGAGTTAGTTCTCCTTACTCTACATCTATGATGGCTCTGGCGGTAGCTAAAAATGGCCTTCCCAAGATAATCGAATTGTTTTCTTCTTCTTCTGTTTCCAAGATTACAAAATCCGCAGGATAAATGAACTTGTCAACCTTAACTAAAAGGTTTTCGATCACTCCTTTGGGATGTACTACTGACTGGTCCACCAATTCCAATGACATCTGTATTAGTTTCACCTTCTCTATGCCAAGCTTTTTCACTAAAGAGGATGGAATCAGATTTATGCTTGCTCCTAAATCGCACATCCCCTTGTTGATAAATAGACTTCCAATGGTGCAAGGTAGGAAGAAACTTCCTGGATCTTCCAACTTGGGAGGGAGTCCTTTTCTAATGAGTGCACTGCATTCTTCAGTGAGAAGTACAGTCTCCTTCTCCAGCCAGCTTCTTTTCTTGTTAATGAGTTCCTTCAAGAACTTGGCATATAAGGGCATTTGTTCAAGTGCTTCAGCTAAGGGAATATTGATTTCCAGCTTCTTGAAAGTTTCAAGGAACTTATGAAAGTGTTGGTCCTTAGTTTCTTTGCTGAACCTCTGGGGGTATGGCAGTGGAGGTGTAATACTTTTTCCCACTTGCTGCTGTCCCTGAATCACTTCTTTTGAACTATGTGGCTGGTTGTCTTTCTCTTTGAGCTTCTCTGGGGCATTTCTTCTTGTTGTCCTGTCTTCATTACTAGCTTCCCCTTTCTCTGATGGTTCTTTGTTGCTCTCCACTTGTTTCCTTATAGTGTCATTGTTGCTCATCAATGTTCTCCCACTTCTTAACTGTATTGCCTTGCACTCTTCCTTAGGATTTTGAATTGTGTCACTTGGTAGTGAGCTTGAAGGTCTCTCAATAGAAATCTGCTTGGAGATTTGCCCAATCTGCCTCTCTAGGCTTTTCATGGAGGCTTCATGGTTCTTGGTTGTCATTTCTTGGTGTTTCCACATTTTGTCTATCAAGGTTTCCAAGTTAGTGATTCTTTGAGATTCTGGTGATGCTTGTGGTGGGTTGTGAGATGTGGATGGTGGATGGTAGGCATTTTGGTTGGTGGGTTGGTTATTGGATTGATAATGGTTGGGGTTGGGGTAGTTGTTTTGAGGTTTTTTGTAAGGATTTTGGTTAGTTTGCTGCTGGTTGTGGTTTTGGTTGTTCCTTGAAGTGTTTTGGTTTGAGTTCCTCTGCCATGGTTGTTGGTTCTGGTTGTGATTGTCTCCCCATCTGAGGTTTGGGTGGTTCTTCCAGGATGGATTGTAGGTATCACCATAAACTTCATTCTGTCCAGAATTTTGGTTATACATGTACTGCACTTGCTCCTGTTGTTGCTCTTCTTGGCTTTCTTCATTCTGCACACATACAGTTGATGGGTGGCTTGTGTTCACAGCTGCTACTTGAAGGCTGTCAATCATTTTTTCCATTTGTTCAAACTGTTGTTGAATTTGTTGTTGCATCACCTTATTTTGAGCCAAAATGGAGTCTACTCCTTCCAGTTCTAATACCCCCTTTCTCTGTGATGGTTGGCAGTTTCTTTGATGAGCAAAGAAATATTGATTGTTGGCCACCATGTCCACAAGATTCTGGGCTTCCTCAGCAGTTTTCATCAGTTGTAATGAACCTCCAGCAGAGTGATCTAATGCCTCTTGAGATTTCAATGTTAGGCCTTCATAGAAATTCTGCAGCACATCCCATTCATTGAACATCTCTGGAGGACACTTTCTGATTAAGGCTTTGTACCTCTCCCATGCTTCATACAAGGATTCGGCGTCTAATTGTGTGAAAGTCTGCACCTCAGTTTTTAGCCTGATGACCCTTTGGGTGGATAGAATTTGGCTAGAAATTTAGTCACCAAATCATCCCAACTAGTGATACTTCCTTGGGGAAAAGTTTCAAGCCATTGTGCGGCCTTGTCCCTTAATGAGAACGGGAACAGCAGAAGCTTGTAAGTTTCAGGATTCACGCCATTGGATTTGACAGTGTCACAAATCCTTAAGAAGGTAGATAGATGCTGGTTGGGATCTTCCAATGGGCTGCCTCCATATGAACAATTGTTCTGGACAAGTGTAATGAGTTGTGGTTTTAGCTCGAAGTTGTTTGCATTAACATTGGGAGTTAAGATGCTGCTTCCACAGTGTCTGGGATTTGCAAAAGTGTAGGAGGCCAACACTCTCCTCTGTGGTGGATTGGGATTAGATGGATCTCCTTCCATCTCGTGATATTCTTCCTCAGATTCTTCCTCTCCAACAATACCTTTCCCTCTCTCAGCTCTTCTTAATCTCCTGAGAGTTCTCTGGTCAGCTTCGGATAAGATAGGAGTAGCTCTCCCTATACCTGACATACAAACAAAACAAGAAACACACAACCAGTGATACTTCAATCTATTGCTAGAATGAAGTTTTAGTTAGCTTAAGCAAAAACTCAAACAGTTAGTAGGTTAGTCAAAATTAAAGAAAAAGTGCTTGATCTAAACTACCACCTCACTTAATCATTGTCAATCTATTTCAATCCCCGGCAACGGCGCCAAAAACTTGATGTGCGGAAAACGATCCGACACAAAACTCACCCGCAAGTGCACCGGGTCGCATCAAGTAATAAAACTCACGGGAGTGAGGTCGATCCCACAAGGATTGAAGGATTGAGCAACTTTAGTTTAGTGGTTGAATTAGTCAAGCAAACAAGTGTTGATTGTGTGAAATTGTGTTGACAGGAATTAAATTGCATAGAATGTAAAGGGGAGTGGGTGACTTGCATGAAATTAAAGAGAACAAAAAGAAAAAGAGCTGAATCTTAAAGAACAAGAAATTAAATGGCAGAAACTTAGAACGCAAGAAATGTAAATTGCAGAATCTTAAAGTGCAAGAAATGTAAATTGCTTGAATTATAAAGGGAATTGGGAAGTGGATTTGCAGAAATTAAACAAAGAAAAGTAAAATTCAACAAACAGAAATGTAAAAGATGGATTCAATTAAACCGGATCTCAAATGAAAATGTAAATAAACTTGGTGTAGCAACGAAACAAGGAAATTGGAATTGAAAAACGTAGATCTCAGGACCCAAGAGACTAGATAACCAAGTCTAGATCTCAATGCCTTCCTAGATCCAAATTGAGAATTCGATTGCAAGAAAAGTAAAGATCAAGCAGTAGAAGAAAGGAATGCAAATATAAATTTCTCAGAAGATGCAGTAAATGAAACAGAGAAATCTTAGGATGAGATTGAAACAGAATTCCTTCAATTCTCTAACACCCAAGATCTAAAATCTCCAAAATGCTCAAAATCCAAAAGCTCTCCAAAAACTACTCAGCAAAACCAAAAAGGAAAAGCTCTACTGCAAGTGTTAAAAATTCTAAAAAGGAAGCTCCCTAAAACTTCAAATCCTAAGCTATTTATACACTTTATTCAAATGATCATTAAGCCTTGAATTGGGCCTTTAGCCTTGATGGAATTGGGTTGATAGTAGCCTCCGTTGATTGCTCTTGGTGTTGGGAAGAAATCCATTAGTGAACCGGGCCATGAACCATTCACGTTTGAGTCAACGTTTGAGGCAAACGTTGACTCAAACGTCCCTTGTGTGACATTATGCAGCTCGGCCAAGTTGTTGTCTTCCATGTTTGAGCCAACGTTTGAGGTCAAACGTGAGCTCAAACGTGGTTCCCCCATGCTACTCCTTTGGCCAACGTTTGGGCCAACGTTTGAGGCAAACATTGGCGCAAACATGGCTCACTCAATGCATCAAACAGAGGTGCTCTTCTTTGCTTTTATGGCGCCAACGTTTGACCTCACGTTTGAGGCAAACGTTGGCACAAATTTTGGTTTGCTCAGGAGTGATCTTTCTCTTCTCTTTGGCGCCAACGTTTGACCTCACGTTTGAGGCAAACGTTGGCGCAAACGTTGCCTTCCCTTGCTCCTTTTTCAGCCAACGTTTGCCTCAACGTTTGAGGCAAATGTTGGCGCAAACGTTGGCTCTTCTCCAGGGTGTTCTTCATCTGCTTCTCACGTTTGAGTTAACGTTTGAGGCAAACGTTAGCTCAAACGTGAATCCCTCTTTTCAAGCCCATTCTTGCAACCTTCTTCCAAGCTTTATTCCACCTATCATCAACCAACAATTGCATCAAAGCTATGCTATAATCATGAGTGTTATTCTTCTTCTTGTCATATAAGCAATTATGGCATAAAACTCATGAAAATGCATCAATTCATCCATAGTTGATTGAATCTAAGGAAACATGAAATTCCACCCAATTGGCTTACTTGTGGCCCAAGAAAGTGCACAAAACTAAATGAAAACAAAGGAAAAAGACTAGTGAAACTAGGCTAAGATGACTTGTCATCAGAACCATTCACGTTTGAGTCAACGTTTGAGGCAAACGTTGACTCAAACGTGTTCGTGTGTGACATTATGCAGCTCGACCAAGTTGCTGCCATCCACGTTTGGCTCAACGTTTGAGGTCAAACGTGAGCTCAAACGTGGCTCCTCCCATGCATTTCTTTTGGCCAACGTTTGGCCCAACGTTTAAGGCAAACGTTGGTGCAAACATTGGCTTCTCCAAGGCGTTAAACAGAGTGCTCTTCCTTGCTAAAACGGCGCCAATGTTTGACCTCAAGTTTGAGGCAAACGTTGGCGCAAACGTTGCCAAGCTCCAGGGGTGCAATTGCTTGTTCTTGTGGCGCCAACGTTTGACCTCAAGTTTGAGGCAAACGTTGGCGCAAACGTTGCTTCTCATGGGTGAAGAATCTTCAAGCCAACGTTTGACCTCAAGTTTGAGGCAAACGTTGGCGCAAACTTGGTGTGCCTCCAGGGTGAAAATGCAATCTTCCTCACGTTTGAGTTCAAGTTTGAGGCAAACTTTAGCTCAAACGTGAGTCTTTTTTTTCTTGCCCCTTGCTGTCCCCTTTTCTTCAACCTTCTTTCAAGCTTTATTCCACCTATCATCAATCAACAATTGCATCAAAGCTATGCTATAATCATGAGAGTTATTCTTTTTCTTGTCATCTAAGCAATTATGGCACAAAACTCACAAAAATGCATCAATTCATCCATGATTGATTGAATCTAAGGAAACATGAAATTCCACCTAATTAACTTACTTGTGGCCCAAGAAAGTGCATAAAACCTATTGAAAATCAAAGAAAAAGACTAGTAAAACTAGGCTAGGATGACTTGTCATCACAACACCAAACTTAAAGCTTGCTTGTCCCCAAGCAAGAAAAGAATTATGCTCAAAGGTTCTTTCAATTAGAATGGATTTGAAGAATTACATGTACTATCCTGTGAGTGAAGTGATTAAGTGACAGTGGGGTGAACTCTAAATTATATGCTCATGCAAGGGCTTCAGTGCTTACTAGTCCCTACATCTTGGGAGTCTTAGGTCTTAGAACTTTCATCCAAATAATATCATGGAGATCTCTCTATAGGTAATCACCTTGAAGCAGCTTATAGTTTTTGTGCTTTGGCCATGACTCTAAGTGTCATGTCTCAAAGCGGCTCTTTAGATAAGCTTTCAATCAATACTCCTAAACCAGTTGGTTTTAAGGTATTAGGTGTTGAAGCACCCCTTAGGATTTACTTGCTCAAGCCTCTCTCTTTGACACAGTTCGACCACAAGCATTTACTAGGATAATAACTCTTTGAGTTCTTGTTTCTTTCTTCTTTTCTGCCTAGTAATTGATGCTTAGAGCCTTGGCCATGTTCTCTTTGTTTTTATATCTTCTTTATTTTCTTTTGTTTGCTGCTTCTTGGATCAATAAATGTTCGAAAATCTCCACAATACTTCTTTGAACTCTATGTTCTGCCTATGAGCTCCCATGCAATTTTTCATAAGCATGCAACCTCAATGCATAATCACACAACCAGAACCACCACTTCTCCTAATCTTTTGCTTGCCTCAAAATTGTTTAATTCCTCAATCCTTCTTTTCAAAGAACTATCATGTGGTGCCTCTTTTTTTTTTTTGAAATCTTGAGTGCACGCAAGTTTGAAAAGTGTAGTGTTGTGAATAATCAAGCAATCTTAATTATTGAATTGCAGAAAAAACTATACTATGCAGACAAGCAGGGGTATTATATCACTTTCAATCATAGCAGTATCTGCTATAAATTAATTACTGAACAATACAACCTTTTGGAATTTACTTGCTGTCCTCCTCCTCATCATCATCATTGCTGGTCTTCACATTCCTCTTTCATCTCTTTGATTGATGATGCTTAATCTTTCCAAAAGTTTGTATGGTGCTCTGCAGTGATATTGAAAGTTGCTTGTTCCCCAAGCACTTAAAAGAAATGGTTAGCATGCATGATTTATTTGTGGGCCTTTGAACTTACTTTGGTGTAGGAACACCAAACTTAGTACCTTGCCAATGGTTCTCATGCATCAGATTAACCATGTGTGAAACTCTTTTTCTTTTTCAAAAGCAATAAAACTGAAAACTTAGGAAACAGCAGAATAGTTAACCAGTTTATCTAAATGCTTGAAGCTAGCATTATGCAGAAAGTGAGAATGTGTTTTATGATGGGATTTTGGTGGAACACCAAACTTAGAATCCTTCATTCTCCCTTATATTATTTTGGTGTGTAATACCAAACTTAGCTTCTTGCAATATAGATGAAGTTAATTAACCTTTTTATTAAAATAGCTATGAAAAGAGAACTACCTCAGGTTGGGTTGCCTCCCAACAAGTGCTTCTTTATTGTCATTAGCATGACATCCTCCATTCTGTTGATCATGGGAGTTGAAAATCCTGTTGCCTTTGGTTTCTTCCTCTCACTATGGGCTTCCTTTCCTCTGTCTCTTCTTGTGGAATTTTTCTGTGATGCTTTTCTTGGATGATTGATTCCTTTCCCGTAGCCTTCTCACTTTCCTCCATGACTACTTTCCTTTTTTTCAACCTAACATCTTTTTCGCTATTCTTTGGGTCGTCTTTAGTGGCCCTGAGAGACATATTTACCATCCGCTCGCTTGTTTCTGCAAGGTGCTTAGCCAGTTGTTCCATTTGCCTCTCAATTTTTCTGAGTGAGGCTTCTTGGTTTCTGCTTATCATTTCTTGATTTTTCCTTGCTTCTTCCTGCTCTATTATTGCCATCTCTTGAGCTTTCACGAATCTCTCCATCATCATTTCTAGAACACAGATTCTTTGAAGGTTTAAAGTTGGTCGTGGTTGTGTCAAATGTGATGGTTGATGAGAGTCATTTTGGGCGAGTTATGAGGTAGGATGGGGTTGGAAGTGTGTGCATTGGGGTGGTGTGTGATGGTTGTTGTTGTGAGGGTGGTTTTTATGCTGGTTTTTGAAGTTGGGGTTGTTGCAGTTGAAGTCCCTTGGTCTTTGATTTTGGTGTTCGACCCCCCTCCAATTAGAATGAGTTCTCCAGGGTGGGCTGTACACATCATTCTGAGACTTATGTTGGAACATGCTAGAGGAACTGTTTGGAGAGTGTGATTGCTCATAACTTTGTTGCTCATGGTTAATTGCTCCAAAACCTTGTTCAGATTGATTCTAACCGTATGAGTTTTGAGTTAGGTTGTATGCATGTACTACAGCAGTTCGCAGCTCATTGATTTTTCTGACCATCATATCTAGGTGTTGTAGAGTCTGTTGATGCATCTGCTTATTTTGGTTCATGACTGCACGGACACCTTCAACTTCCTTCTCTTGTGTGAATGGTTGCACTTCTGCCTCTGGTTTAACAATTTCCTGAGGTGGTTTCAACTTGGCCAGGAGTTCACTCATTAGTTCTTCCCATCCGAGGATGCTTCCTTGTGGGAAAGCTTCAAACCATTGAGCAACATCGTTCATGGTGATGAGTGGGTGCTTCAAGTTATGGGTTGCATTATCATCTAAGGTGGGGACATTACTCCCATGATTACTGGAATTCGTCGAGTTCCCCTCCATGATCTGCACAATCACAAACGGTCCAAATGAAGATAGAGTATATTCATGCCAGAATATGATTAGAGGATTAGTTGACACAATGTGTCAAACAGTTGATAAACTTGAAAGATTAGTGGAAGAAAATTGCTTCTCTCGTATATTCAACAAGCTAAAGCATGAGAATCACACACAGCCAGAGAAACCAAGAAAACTTCACTTTATTGCTAAAGTGAAGTTTCAGTTAGCTCAAGCAAAAATTCAAACAGTTAGTGGGTTAGTAAAAAAAATTAAAGAAACGGAGAAGAAAAAGTGCTTGATCTAGATCTTCACTTCACTTAATCATTGTCAATCTAATTCAATCCCCGGCAACGGCGCCAAAAACTTGATGTGTGGAAAATGATCCAACACAAAACTCACCGGCAAGTGTACCGGGTCGCATCAAGTAATAATAACTCACATGAGTGAGGTCGATCCCACAGGGATTGAAGGATTGAGCAATTTTTGTTTAGTGGTTGATTTAGTCAAGCGAATCAAGTGTTGGTTGAGTGATGTGTGATTGCAGAAACTAAATTGCTTGAAATGTAAAGGGAGAGGGGGTAGATTGCAGGAAATTAAAGAGCAAAGAAAGTAAATAAGCTGAATCTTAAAGGACAAGTAATGTAAATTGCAGAAACTTAGATTGCAAGAAATATAAATGGCTGAATCTTAAAGTGCAAGAAATGTAAATTGTTTGAATTATAAAAGGAGTTGGGAATTGGGATTGCAGAAATTAAACAAGAACAAGTGAATTGTAATTAAAAAGAAGAGTAGAAAGTGAATTGAAATAAAGTAGATCTAAACAGAAAAGTAGAAATGCTTGAGAAATTAAAACAGAGAATGACTTGTGCTTAAATTGCAGCAAATTAAAAGTAGTGGAAGATCTCAGGAGTGGAAGAGACTAGAAAACAAGTCTAGATCTCAAATCCTTCCTTGATTCAACAAGAGCAATTGCAAAAGAAATAAAGAAAAGTAAATTGCAGAATTAAAGAGAAGATGAAGCAGTAAAGAGAAATTCAAATTCAATTTGCAGAAAAAGTAAACAAGAGATCTCAAGGTGAGATTGAGATAGAATTTTCCCAATTCTCAACACCCAAGACTCAAACAAAGTGTGTAGAAAGGAAAGCAAAAAGAACCCAGGGGAAGAGAATTCAATTCTCCTTCCCAGGAACTTTCAAATTCTAAAAGCAACAACTCAAAAATGTAAAAATGAGCTCTCTACTGTAAGTATGAAAAATTCTAAAAAGGGAAGCTCCCGAAAAACTTAAATTCTATTCTATTTATACACTCTCTTCTAATGATCTTCAAGCCTTGAATTGGGCCCTTGGTCTTGATGGAATTGGGTTGATAATAGCCTCTGTTGATTGCTCTTGGTGTTGGGAAGAAGTCCACTTGTGAACCGGGCCATGAACCATTCACGTTTGAGTCAACGTTGACTCAAATGTCTTCGTGTGTGACATTATGCAGCTCGGCCAAGTTGCTGCCATCCACGTTTGGCTCAACGTTTGAGGTCAAACGTGAGCTCAAACGTGGCTCCTCCCATGCATTTCTTTTGGCCAACGTTTGGCCCAACGTTTAAGGCAAACATTGGTGCAAACGTTGGCTTCTCCAAGGCATTAAACAGAGTGCTCTTCCTTGCTAAAATGGCGCCAACGTTTGACCTCAAGTTTGAGGCAAACGTTGGCGCAAATGTTGCCAAGCTCCAGGGGTGCAATTGCTTGTTCTTGTGGCGCCAACGTTTGACCTCAAGTTTGACGCAAACGCTGGTGCAAACGTTGCTTCTCATGGGTGAAGAATCTTCAAGCCAACGTTTGACCTCAAGTTTGAGGCAAACATTGGCGCAAACTTGGTGTGCCTCCAGGGTGAAAATGCAATCTTCCTCACGTTTGAGTTCAAGTTTGAGGCAAACTTTAGCTCAAACGTGAGTCTTTTTTTTCTTGCCCCTTGCTGTCCCCTTTTCTTCAACCTTCTTTCAAGCATTATGGTGCACAAATTGTGAATCACACTTTTCACAACTCGTACCACTAACCAGCAAGTGCACTGGGTCGTCCAAGTAATACCTTACGTGAGTAAGGGTCGAATCCCACGGAGATTGTTGGTATGAAGCAAGCTATGGTCACCTTGTAAATCTCAGTCAGGCAGATATAAATGGATAATGATGTTTTCGAATAATAATTAATAAGATAGGGATAGAGGTACTTATGTAAATCATTGTTAGGAATTTCAGATAAGCGAATGGAGATACTTTCGTTCCTCTGAACCTCTGCTTTCCTGCTATCTTCATCCAATCAGTCTTACTCCTTTCCATGGCTGGCTTTATGCAAGGGCATCACCGTTGTCAGTGGCTACATCCCCTCCTCTCAGTGAATAATATGCTCACGCACCCTGTCACGGCACGGCTATTCATCTGTCGATTCTCGATCATGCTGGAATAGGATTCACCCTCCTTTTGCGTCTGTCACTAACGCCCAACAATCGCGAGTTTGAAGCTCGTCACAGTCATTCAATCATTGAATCCTACTCGGAATACCACAGACAAGGTTTAGACTTTCCGGATTCTCTTGAATGCCGCCATCATTCTAGCTTACGCCACGAAGATTCTGGTTAGGAGATCTAAGAGATATTCATTCTAGCTTAATTCATATAGAACAGAAGTGTTCGTCGGGCACGCGTTCATAAGGGAGAAGGATGATGAGCGTCACACATAATCATCACCTTCATCACGTTCTTGGGTGCGAATGGATATCTTAGAAGCGAAATAAGATGAATTGAATAGAAAACAGAAGTATTTTGCATTAATCTTTGAGGAACAGCAGAGCTCCACACCTTAATCTATGGAGTGTAGAAACTCTACCATTTGAAAATACATAAGTGAAGGTCCAGGAATGGCCGAGATGGCCAGCCCCTCTGATCTAAGAACCAGGCGTCCAAAGATACCTAATACAATAGTAAAAGGTCCTATTTATAATAAACTAGTCACTAGGGTTTACATGAGTAAGTAATTGATGCATAAATCCACTTCCGGGGCCCACTTGGTGTGTGTTTGGGCTGAGCTTAAGTGTGGCACGTGTAGAGGTCCTCCTTGGAGTTGAACGCCAGTTTTAGTGCCAGTTTGGGCGTTCAACTCTGGTTTTGGCTCCTTTTCTGGCGCTGGACGCCAGATTTGGGTAGGAAGCTGGCGTTTAAACGCCAGTTTACGTCGTCTATTCTTGGTCAAAGTATAGACTATTATATATTTCTGGAAAGCCCTGGATGTCTACTTTCCAACGCAATTGGAAGCACGCCATTTCGAGTTCTGTAGCTCCAGAAAATTCACTTTGAGTGCAGGGAGGTCAGAGTCCAACAGCATCAGCAGTCCTTCTTCAACCTCTGAATCAGATTTTTGCTCAAGTCCCTCAATTTCAGCCAGAAAATACCTGAAATCACAGAAAAACACACAAACTCATAGTAAAGTCCAGAAATGTGAATTTAACATAAAAACCAATGAAAACATCCCTAAAAGTAACTAGATCCTACTAAAAACATACTAAAAACAATGTCAAAAAGCGTATAAATTATCCGCTCATCACAACACCAAACTTAAATTGTTGCTTGTCCCCAAGCAACTGAAAATCAAGTAGGATAAAAAGAATAGAATATATTATAAATTCCAAACTATCAATGAAACATAGCTCCAATCATATGAGCGGGACTTATAGCTTTTTGCCTCTTGAATAGTTTTGGCATCTCACTTTATCCATTGAGGTTCAGAATGATTGGCATCTATAGGAACTTCAGATTTCGAATAGTGTTATTGACTCTCCTAGTTCAGTATGATGATTCTTGAACACAGCTTCTTTATGAGTCTTGGCCGTGGCCCTAAGCACTTTGTTTTCCAGTATTACCACTGGATACATAAATGCCACAGACACATAATTGGGTGAACCTTTTCAGATTGTGACTCAGCTTTGCTAAAGTCCCCAATTAGAGGTGTCCAGGGTTCTTAAGCACACTCTTTTTTTTGCTTTAGACCTTGACTTTAACCACTCAGTCTCAAGTTTTCACTTGACACCTACACGCCACAAGCACATGGTTAGGGACAACTTGGTTTAGCCGCTTAGACCAGGATTTTATTCCTTTAGGCCCTCCTATCCACTGATGCTCAAAGCCTTGGGATCCTTTTTATTTGCCCTTGCCTTTTGGTTTTAAGGGTTATTGGCTTTTTGCTCTTGCCCCTTGGTTTTAAGAGCTTTTGGGTTTTTCTGCTTGCTTTTTCTTTTTCTTTCTATATTTTTTTTTTCGCCTATTTTTTTTCTGCAAGCTTTGTTCTTTGCTGCTTTTTCTTGCTTCAAGAATCATTTTTATGATTTTTCAGATTATCAAATAACATGTCTCCTAGTCATCATTCTTTCAAGAGCCAACATATTTAACATTCTTAAACAACAACTTCAAAAGACATATGCACTGTTCAATCATACATTCAGAAAACAAGAAGCATTGTCACCACATCAATATAATTAAACTAAGTTCAAGGATAAATTCGAAACTCATGTACTTCTTGTTCTTTTAAATTAAAACAGTTTTTATTTAAGAGAGGTGATGGATTCATAGGACATTCATATCTTTAAGACATAGTTACTAACTACTAATGATCATGTAATGAAGACACAAACATATATAAGCACATAACATATAAAAACGAAAAACAAAAGAAATAAGAGCAAGGAATGAATCCACCTTAGTGATGATGGCGTTTCAATGATGTTCTTGAGCTCTTCTATGTCTTTTCCTTGCCCTTGTGGCTTGATTCCTAGTGATTTTTGGTATTTCTATCCTCAGTTGCTTCCCATAATTACGTGGAGGGAAGTGCATCTCCTGAGGTATCTCAGGGATCTCTTGATTTGCAGCCACATGTTCTACCACTGAGCTATAGATCCTTTACATAATTGTTTTACCACACCAAACTTAGAATGTTGCTTGCCCTCGAGCAAAAGAAGAGGGAAAAGATGAAGAAGAAGATGTGGAAATAAAAACTAGGATTATGAGGAGGTAAAGTGGGGATCCTGTGGGGTCCACAGATCCTGAGATGATCCTGTGGTGTCCACAGATCCTGAGGTGTCAAGGATTTATATCCCTGCACCCATTAGGCATGTAAAATGCCTTTGCACACAACTCTGGGCGTTCAGCGCCAGGTTGGTGGCCATTTTGGGCGTTCAACGCCCATTTGTCTGCCATTTCTGGCGTTGAACGCCAGAACCATATCTGTTCCGGCGTTCAGCGCCCATAAGATGCCTATTTTGGGCGTTCAGCGCCAGAACCATGCTCTGTTCTGGCGCTGAACGCCAGACAGATGCTCCTCCAGGGTGTGATTTTTCTTCTGCTGTTTTTGATTCCGTTTTCAATTTTTATATTTATTTTGTGACTCCACATGATCATGAACCTAAGAAAACATGAAAAACAAGAATGATAGGGTTAGATAAATAAACATTGGGTTGCCTCCCAACAAGCGCTTCTTTAATGTCAATAGCTTGACAGTGGGCTCTCATGGAGCCTCACAGATGTTCAGAGCATTGTTGAGATTCTCCAACATCAAACTTAGAGTTCAGATATGGGAGTTCAACACCAAACTTAGAGTTTGGTTGTGGCCTCCCAACACCAAACTTAGAGTTTGACTGTGGGGGCTCTAGTTGACTCTGCTTTGAGAGAAGCTTTTTCTGCTTCCTCTCCATGGTTGCAGAGGGAGATCCTTGAGTTTTAAACACAAGGGAGTCCTCATTCCATTGAAGGACTATTTCACCTCTGTCAACATCAATCACAGCTCTTGTTGTGGCCAGGAAAGGTCGTCCTAGGATGATGGATTCATCCTCTTCCTTTCCAGTATCCAGGACTATGAAATCAGTAGGTATGTAAAGGCCCTAAACCTTTACTAATACATCTTCTACTTGTCCATAAGCCTGTTTTCTTGAGCTGTCTGCCATCTCCAGTGAGATTTTAGCAGCTTGCACCCCATAGATTCCCAGTTTCTCTATTACAGAGAGGGGCATGAGGTTTATTCCTGAACCAAGGTCACACAGAGCCTTAAAGATCATGGTGCCTATGGTACAGGGTATTATGAACTTTCCAGGATCCTGTCTCTTCTGAGGCAATGTCAGTTGATCCAGATCACTTAGTTCATTGATGAACAAGGGAGGTTCAACTTCCCAAGCATCAATGCCAAATAATTTGGCATTCAGCTTCATGATTGCACCAAGAAACTTGGCAGTTTGCTCTTCAGTGACATCCTCATTCTCTTCAGAAGAGGAATACTCATCAGAGCTCATGAAGGGTATAAGGAGGTTCAATGGAATCTCTATGGTCTCTAGATGAGCCTCAGAGTCCTTTGGTTCCTCAGAGGGAAGCTCCTTATTGATCACTGGATGTCCCAGGAGGTCTTCCTCCTTGGGATTCACGTCCTCTCCTCTCCTCACAGGTTCGGCCATGGTGCTTATGTCAATGGCCTTGCACTCTCCTTTTGGGTTCTCTTCTGTATTGCTTGGGAGAGTACTAGGAGGGATTTCAGTGATCCTTTTACTCAGCTTATCCCATGAGTTCAGGCTATTCTTAGGTTGAGAATCCAACCAGAGTCTAGCTCTGTCTCTTACAGCAAAAAGGGAAAAGCATGAGCCTGTAGACTTTAGGATCTACTCCATTAGTCTTTACAGTATCACATATCTGCAAGAGTTCAGTTAAGAACTGAAAAGGGTCTTCAGATGGAAGTCCATGAAACTTGCAGTTCTGCTGCATCAGAGAAACTAATTGAGGTTTCAGCTCATTGTTGTTTGCTCCAATGGCAGGAATGGAGATGCTTCTTTCATGTAAATTGGAATTAGGTGCAGTAAAGTCACCAAGCATTCTCCTTGCATTATTATTATTTTCAGCTGCCATTTTCTTTTCTTGTTTGATAATTTCTGACAGGTGCTTGCTGGTTTGTTGTAATTCAGCTTCTCTTAGTTTCCTCTTTAGAGTCCTTTCAGGTTCTGGATCTGCTTCAACAAGAATGTTCTTGTCCTTGCTCCTGCTCATATGACAAAGAAGAGGGAGCAGAAAAATAATAATAATAGAGATCCTCTTTTTTTTTTTTTTTTTTGAGTGAGGGAGAGATGTTAGTGGATGAATAAACAAATAGAATAAGGTGAGAGAGGGGAAATTTCGAAAATAATTTTTTGAAAAAGAGTTAGTGATTTTTGAAAATAGTTTTTGAAAAAGGTTAGTAATTTTTCGAAAAAATTTTAAAATAAAAATAAAAATAATTAGTTAAAAAGAAATTTTTTTGAAAAGGAGGGAAGATATTTTCGAAAATTAGAGAGAGAGAGTTAGTTGGGTAGTTTTGAAAAAGTTAAGAAACAAACAAAAAGTTAGTTAGTTAGTTGAAACAAATTTTGGAAAGATAAGAAGTTAGGAAGTTAGAAAAGATATTTTGAAAAAGATAAGATGAGAAGATATTTTTGAAAAGATATGATAGAAATTAGTTCTGAAAAAGATTTGATTTTTTAAAATCACAATTAATGACTTGATTCACAAGAAATCACAAGATATGATTCTAGGACTTAAAGTTTGAATCTTTCTTAACAAGCAAGTAACAAACTTAAAATTTTTGAATCAAAACATTAATTGATTATGGTATTTTCGAAAATTTGATATAAAAATGAGAAAAAGATTTTTGAAAATTATTTTTGGAATTTTCGAAAATAACCAAGAATTTTGAAAAAGATTTGATTTTTGAAAAAGATTTTGAAAAAGATAAGATTTTCAAATTGAAAATTTGATTTGACTCATGAGAAACAATTTGATTTTAAAAATTTTTGAAAAAGTCAACTCAAATTTTCGAATTTGATGAGAGAAAAAGGGAAAGATATTTTTTTAATTTTTGAATTTTTATGATGAGAGAGAAAAACAAGAAAAATGATGCAATGCATGGCAATTTTAGATCAAAATTATGAATGTGTGCAAGAATGCTATGAATGTCAAGATGAACACCAAGAACACTGTGACTATCATGATGAACATCAAGAACATATTTTTGAAAAATTTTATATGCAAAGAAAACATGAAAGATACCAAACTTAGAAATCTTTCATGTTTAGACTCTAATAAATAAAAAAATGTACATGTAAAACAAGAAAAGACACAAAACAAGAAAAACATCAAGATCAAACAAGAAGACTGACAAAGAACAACTTGAAGATCATGAAGAACACTATGAATGCATGAAATTTTCGAAAAATGCAAGATGCACATGCAATTGACACCAAACTTATAACATGACTCATGACTTAAACAAGAAATAGAAAATTATTTTTGATTTTTATAATTTTCTAAATTTTTTTGGATTTTTTTTTTATATTTTTCGAAAAACTATTTTGGAAAAGGAAAATAAGGATTCCAAAATTTTTAATATGAATTCCAGGAATCTTATGCTCTAAAGCTCCAATCAAAGGGTCAGACATGGCTTAATAGCCAGCCAAGCTTTAGCATATAATTACATGGACTGGAGTGATTAGTTGAATACCAATCCCAAAGCAGTTTGGGTATGGCTTTACAGCCAGATAGGATTCAACATGTTTCATGAAACACTAGAATTCATTCTTAAAATTCTTGAAGCCATAGAATAATTTATTTTTGAAAATAATTTTTTTTTTCGAAAACAGGTGAGAAAATTTTGAAATATTTTTGAAAAATTTTTGAAAGCAAAACAAAAAGAAAATTACCTAGTCTGAGCAACAGGATGAACCGTCAGTTGTCCAAACTCAAACAATCCCCGGCAACGGCGCCAAAAACTTGGTGCACAAATTGTGAATCACACTTTTCACAACTCGTACCACTAACCAGCAAGTGCACTGGGTCGTCCAAGTAATACCTTACGTGAGTAAGGGTCGAATCCCACGGAGATTGTTGGTATGAAGCAAGCTATGGTCACCTTGTAAATCTCAGTCAGGCAGATATAAATGGATAATGGTGTTTTCGAATAATAATTAATAAGATAGGGATAGAGGTACTTATGTAAATCATTGGTAGAAATTTCAGATAAGCGAATGGAGATACTTTCGTTCCTCTGAACCTCTGCTTTCCTGCTATCTTCATCCAATCAGTCTTACTCCTTTCCATGGCTGGCTTTATGCAAGGGCATCACCGTTGTCAGTGGCTACATCCCCTCCTCTCAGTGAATAATATGCTCACGCACCCTGTCACGGCACGACTATTCATCTGTCGGTTCTCGATCATGCTGGAATAGGATTTACCCTCCTTTTGCGTCTATCACTAACGCCCAACAATCGCGAGTTTGAAGCTCGTCACAGTCATTCAATCATTGAATCCTACTCGGAATACCACAGACAAGGTTTAGACTTTCCGGATTCTCTTGAATGCCGCCATCATTCTAGCTTACGCCACGAAGATTCTGGTTAGGAGATCTAAGAGATATTCATTCTAGCTTAATTCATGTAGAACAGAAGTGTTCGTCGGGCACGCGTTCATAAGGGAGAAGGATGATGAGCGTCACACATAATCATCACCTTCATCACATTCTTGGGTGCGAATGGATATCTTAGAAGCGAAATAAGATGAATTGAATAGAAAACAGAAGTACTTTGCATTAATCTTTGAGGAAAACAGTTTGGGCGTTCAACTCTGGTTTTGGCTCCTTTTCTGGCGCTGGACGCCAGATTTGGGTAGGAAGCTGGCGTTTGAACGCCAGTTTACGTCGTCTATTCTTGGCCAAAGTATGGACTATTATATATTTCTGGAAAGCCCTGGATGTCTACTTTCCAACGCAATTGGAAGCGCGCCATTTCGAGTTCTGTAGCTCCAGAAATTCCACTTTGAGTGCAGGGAGGTCAGAGTCCAACAGCATCAGCAGTCCTTCTTCAACCTCTGAATCAGATTTTTGCTCAAGTCCCTCAATTTCAGCCAGAAAATACCTGAAATCACAGAAAAACACACAAACTTATAGTAAAGTCCAGAAATGTGAATTTAACATAAAAACCAATGAAAACATCCCTAAAAGTAACTAGATCCTACTAAAAACATACTAAAAACAATGTCAAAAAGCGTATAAATTATCCGCTCATCACTTTATTCCACCTATCATCAATCAACAATTGCATCAAAGCTATGCTATAATCATGAGAGTTATTCTTTTTCTTGTCATCTAAGCAATTATGGCACAAAACACATGAAAATGCATTAATTCATCCATGATTAATTGAATCTAAGAAAACATAAAATTCCACCCAATTGACTTACTTGTGGCCCAAGAAAGTGCATAAAACCTATTGAAAATCAAAGAAAAAGACTAGTAAAACTAGGCTAGGATGACTTGTCATCACATAAACCATAAACCCTCAACCGCAAACCATAAACCCTAAACCCTAAACCCTACACCCATAACCCTAAACCACAAATCCTAAATCCTAAAGCCTAAACCTATATCCTAAATCCTAAACATTAAACCCTAAAGCCTAAACCACAAACACTAAAGCCTAAACCCTAAACCGTAAATCCTAAAACCTACACCCAAAAGCCTAAACCCTAAACACTAAACCCCAAACTCTGCAGCCAAAACCCCAAGCCCTAAAGCCTCAATCCTAAAGCCTAAACACCTAACCACAAACACTAAGTCTAAACCCTAAACTCTAAAACCGAAATCCTAAACCATAAATTCGCAACCCCAAACCATTAACCCTAAACCCTAAACCATAACGCCTACCCCCAAATGATTGACCCTAAACCCTGCACCCTAAACAATAAACCATAAACCATAAAGCCTAAACCATAAACTATAAATCCTAAACCCTAAATCATTAACCCTCAACCATAAACCATAAACCATTAACCCTAAACCCTACACCATAAACCCTAAACCACAAAGCCTAAAGCATAAACCTTAAACCATAAGCCCTCAACCCCAAAACCATAAACCGTAAACCATTAACCCTAAACCCTAAACCCTGAACCCTGCACCCAAACCATAAACCCTAAACCATAAACCATAAACCACAAACCCTAAGGCCTAAACGCTAAACTATAAACCCTAAACCATAAACCCTAAATCTTCAACCCCAAACCATAAACCCTAAACCCTAAACGCTACACCCTAAAGCCTAAACCACAAACCCTAAGGCCTAAACCCTAAACCATAAACCCTCAACCCCAAACCATAAACCTTAAATCCTAAACCCTAAATTCTAAACCCTACATCAGAAACCCTAAAGCCCAAACACTAAACCATAAATCCTAAATCCTAAAGCCTAAAGCATAAACCTCAAACCCTAAAGCCTAAATCCTAAACCATAAAAAGCCTAAACCCTAAACCACAAACACGCATAAACCCTAAACTATAAACTCTAAATCATAAACCAAAAACCTTCTACCCCAATCCATAAATCCCAAATCCTAAACCCTAAACCCTAAACCACCAACCCTAAAGCCTAAACCCTCAACCCCAAACAATAAACCCTAAAGCATATACCATTAACCTAAAACGACAAATCATAAAGCCTAAAGCCTAAAGCCTAAAACCTAAACTATAAACCCTCAACCCCAAACCATATACCTTAAACCCTACACCCTAAACCATAAACCGCAAAACCTAAAGCCTAAACCCTAAACTATAAACCCTAAACCAAATCATCAACCCGAAACCATAAACCCTAAACTATAAACCATAAACCACAAACCCTAAAGCATAAATGCTAAACTATAAACCATAAACCCTAAACCCTAAATCCTAAATCCCAAACCCTAAACCCTAAAGCCTAAATCCGAAACCCTAAACCCTAAACCCTAAATCCTAAATCATAAAAAGCCTAAATCCTAAACCACAAACACGCATAAACCCTAAACTACAAACCCTAAACCCTAAACCATAAACCCTAAAGCCTAAACCACAAACACTAAAGCCTAAACCCTAAACCGTAAACCCTAAAACCTACACCCTAAAGCCTAAACCCTAAACACTAAACCCCAAACTCTGCAGCCAGAACCCCAAGCCCTAAAGCCTCAACCCTAAAGCCTAAACACCTAACCACAAACACTAAGTCTAAACCCTAAACTCTAAACCCGAAATCCTAAATCATAAATTCGCAACCCCAAACCATTAACCCTAAACCCTAAACCATAACGCCTACCCCCAAATGATTGACCCTAAACCCTGCACCCTAAACAATAAACCATAAACCATAAAGCCTAAACCATAAACTATAAATCCTAAACCCTAAATCATTAACCCTCAACCATAAACCATAAACCATTAACCCTAAACCCTAAACCATAAACCCTAAACCACAAAGCCTAAAGCATAAACCTTAAACCATAAGCCCTCAACCCCAAAACCATAAACCGTAAACCATTAACCCTAAACCCTAAACCCTGAACCCTGCACCCAAACCATAAACCCTAAACCATAAACCATAAACCACAAACCCTAAGGCCTAAACGCTAAACTATAAACCCTAAACCATAAACCCTAAATCTTCAACCCCAAACCATAAACCCTAAACCCTAAACGCTACACCCTAAAGCCTAAACCACAAACCCTAAGGCCTAAACCCTAAACCATAAACCCTCAACCCCAAACCATAAACCATAATTCCTAAACCCTAAATTCTAAACCCTACACCAGAAACCCTAAAGCCCAAACACTAAACCCTAAATCCTAAACCCTAAAGCCTAAAGCATAAACCTCAAACCCTAAAGCCTAAATCCTAAACCATAAAAAGCCTAAACCCTAAACCACAAACACGCATGAACCCTAAACTATAAACTCTAAATCATAAACCAAAAACCTTCTACCCCAATCCATAAATCCTAAATCCTAAACCCTAAACCCTAAACCACCAACCCTAAAGCCTAAACCCTCAACCCCAAACAATAAACCCTAAAGCATATACCATTAACCTAAAACGACAAATCATAAAGCCTAAAGCCTAAAGCCTAAAACCTAAACAATAAACCCTCAACCCCAAACCATAAACCTTAAACCCTACACCCTAAACCATAAACCGCAAAACCTAAAGCCTAAACCCTAAACTATAAACCCTAAACCCTAAACCCTAAACCATAAATCATCAACCCGAAACCATAAACCCTAAACTATAAACCATAAACCACAAACCCTAAAGCATAAACGCTAAACTATAAACCATAAACCCTAAACCCTAAATCCTAAATCCCAAACCCTAAACCCTAAAGCCTAAATCCGAAACCCTAAACCCTAAAGCCTAAATCCTAAATCATAAAAAGCCTAAATCCTAACCCACAAACACGCATAAACCCTAAACTACAAACCCTAAACCATAAACCATAAACCCTCAACCCCAATCCATAAACCCTAAATCCTAAACCCTAAACCCTAAAGCCTAAACCCTCAACCCCAAACAATAAACCCTAAACCACAAATCCTAAAGCCTAAAGCCTAATCCCTAAAACCTAAACCATAAACCCTTAACCCCAAACCATAGAGCATAAACCCTAAACCCTAAACCCTAAACCCTAAACACTAAACCACAAAACCTATAGCCTAAACCTTAAACCATAAACCCTCACCCCGAACCATAAATCCTAAACCATAAACCCTACACCCTAAACCTGAAAGCACAAACCCTAAACCATAAACCCTCAATCCCTAACCATAAACCCCAAACCCCAAACCATAAACCCTAAACCATAAACCCTAAACCCTAAACCCTAAACCATAAACTGTAAAATATAAACCCTAAACCCTAAACCCTATACCCTATACGCTATAACATAAACCCTAAACCTTAAACCTTAAACACTAAACCCTAAACCCTAAACCATAAACCAGAAACCGTAAAGCCCAAACACCAAACCTTAAACCCAAAAGCCTAAAGCCTAAAGCAAAAAGCCTAAAGCCTAAACCCTAAAGCTTAAATCCTAAAGCATAAACCCTAAAGCCTAAACCCTAAACCACAAATACACCTAAACCCTAAACTATAAACCATAAACTCTAAACCATAAACCTTCAACCCCAAAACATAAACCCTAAACCCTAAACCCTAAACCACAAATCCTAAAGCCTAAACCCTAAACCATAAACCCTCACCCGACACCCTAAACCCTATATCCTAAACCCTAAACATTAAACCCTAAAGCTTAAAGCATAAACCCTAAACCCTAAACCCTAAACCATAAACCCTCAACCCCAAACTATAAACACAAAATCCAAAACCCACCCTAAGCCTAAATCCTAAACCATAAACCCTCAACCCCAAAAAATAAAGTGTAAACCCTAAACCCTACATGCTAAACCTTAAACCACAAACCCTAAAGCCTAAACCCTAAACCATAAACCCTCAACCCCTAACCAAAAACACTAAAGCCTAAACCATAAACCTTCAACGCCAAACCATAAACACTAAACCCTAAACCCTAAATGCTAAACCCTAAACCCTAAACCATAAACCCTCAACCACAAACCATAAAATGTAAACCATAAACCCTCAACCACAAACCATAAACCATAAACCAGAAACCCTATACCCTATACCCTATACCCTATACTCTATACCATAAACCCTAAACCTTAAACCCTAATGACTAAACCCTAAATCCTAAACCAGAAACCGTAAAGCCTAAACACCAAACCGTAAACCCAAAAGCCGAAAGCCTAAACCTAAAACCCTAAACCCTAAACCTTAAACCCTAAAGCATAAACCATAAACCCTAAAGCCTAAACCCTAAACCACAAACACGCCTAAACCCTAAACCACAAACCATAAACCCTAAACCACAAATCCTAAAGACTAAACCCTAAATCATAAACCCTCAACCCCAAACCATAAACCATAAACCCTAAACCCTACACCCTTAACCATAAACCACAAATCCTAAAGCCTAAAGCCTATAAACCCTATATCCTAAACCATAAATATTAAACCATAAAGCCTAAAGCATAAACCCTAAACCCTAAACCCTAAAGCTTACACCCTAAACCCTCAACCCTAAACCCTAAACCCTCAACCCCAAACCATAAACCCAAAATCCAAAACCCTAAACCATAAACCCTAAACCCTAAACCCTAAATCCTAAACCCTAAGCCATAAACCCTCAACCACAAACCATAAACTGTAAACCATAAACCCTCAACCCCAAACCATAAACCATAAACTATAAACCATAAACCCTATAACCTATACCCTATACTCTATACCATAAACCCTAAACCTTAAACCCTAATGACTAAACCCTAAACCCTAAACCAGAAATCGTAAAGCCTAAACACCAAACCTTAAACCCAAAAGCCTAAAGCCTAAACCTAAAACCCTAAACCCTAAACCTTAAACCATAAAGCCTAAACTATAAACCCTAAAGCTTAAACCCTAAACCACAAACACGCCGAAACCCTAAACCACAAACCATAAACCCTAAACCACAAATCCTAAAGACTAAACCCTAAATCATAAACCCTCAACCCCAAACCATAAACCATAAACCCTAAACCCTACACCCTTAATCATAAACCACAAATCCTAAAGCCTAAAGCCTATAAACCCTATATCCTAAACCATAAACATTAAACCATAAAGCCTAAAGCATAAACCCTAAACCCTAAACCCTAAACCCTAAACCCTCAACCCCAAACCATAAACCCAAAATCCACAACTCTAAACCATAAACCTTAAACCACAAACCCTAAAGCCTAAATCCTAAACCATAAACCCTCAACCCCAAACCATAAAGCGTAAACCCTAAACCCTACACCCAAAACCTTAAACAACAAACCCTAAAGCCTAAAGCCTAAACCATAAACCCTCAACACCAAACCATAAACCCTAAACCCTACACCCTAAACCATAATCCAAAAATCCTAAAGCTTAAACCCTAAAGTATAAACCATAAACCCTAAACTAAAAACTCTCAACCCCGAACCATAAACCCTAAACCCTAAACGCTACACCCTAAACCCTAAACCACAAACACTAAAGCCTAAACTATAAACCCTAAACCCTAAAACCTAAACCCTAAAGCCTAAACCCTAAACACTAAACTCCAAACTCTACAGCCTAAACTCCAAGCCCTAAAGCCTCAACCCTAAAGCCTAGGATGATGGATTCATCCTCTTCCTTTCCAGTATCCAGGACTATGAAATCAGCAGGGACGTAAAGGCCTTCAACCTTTACTAACACGTCCTCTACTTGTCCATATGCCTGTTTTCTTGAATTGTCTGCCATCTCTAATGAGATTTTAGCAGCTTGCACCCCATAGATTCCCAGTTTCTCTATTACAGAGAGGGGCATGAGGTTTATCCCTGAACCAAGGTCACACAGAGACTTAAAGATCATGGTGCCTATGGTACAAGGTATTATGAACTTTCCAGGATCTTGTCTCTTCTGAGGCAATGTCAGTTGATCCAGATCACTTAGTTCATTGGTGAACAAGGGAGGTTCAACTTCCCAAGTATCAATGCCAAATAATTTGGCATTCAGCTTCAAGATTGCACCAAGAAACTTGGCAGTTTGCTCTTTAGTACATCCTCATTCTCTTCAGAAGAGGAATACTCATCAGAGCTTATGAAGGGCATAAGGAGGTTTAATGGGATCTCTATGGTCTCTAGATGAGCCTCAGAGTCCTTTGGTTCCTCAGAGGGAAGCTCCTTATTGATCACTGGACGTCCCAGGAGGTCTTCCTCCTTGGGATTCACGTCCTCCTCTCCCTCATTGGGTTCGGCCATTTTGGTTATGTCAATGGCCTTGCACTCTCCTTTTGGATTCTCTTCTGTATTTCTTAGGAGAGTACTAGGAGGGATTTCAGTGATCCTTTTACTCAGCTGGCCCACTTGTGCTTCCAAATTTCTAATGGAAGACCTTATTTCATTCATGAAACTCACAGTGGCCTTAGATAGATTAGAGACTAAGTTTGCTAAGCTAGATGAATTCTGCTCAGAATTCTCTGTCTGTTGCTGAGTGGATGATGGAAAAGGCTTGCTATTGCTAAACCTGTTTTTTCCACCATTATTAAAGCCTTGTTGAGGCTTTTGATCCTTTCATGAGAAATTTGGATGATTTCTCCATGATGAGTTATAGGTGTTTCCATAAGGTTCACCTAAGTAATTCACCTCTGCTATTGCAGGGTTCTCAGGATCATAAGCTTCTTCTTCAGAAGATGCCTCTTGAGTACTGTTGGATGCAGCTTACATTCCATTCAGACTCTGGGAAATCATATTGACTTGCTGAGTTAATATTTTGTTCTGAGCCAATATGGCATTCAGAGTATCAACTTCAAGAACTCCCTTCTTCATAGGCGTCCCATTACTCACAGGATTTCTCTCAGAAGTGTACATGAACTGGTTATTAGCAACCATGTCAATGAGTTCTTGAGCTTCTGCAGGCGTTTTCTTTAGGTGAATGGATCCACCTGCAGAAGTATCCAATGACATCTTAGCTAATTCAGATAAACCATCATATAATATATCCAGGATGGTCCATTCTGAAAGCATGTCAGAAGGACACTTTTTGGTCAACTGTTTGTATCTTTCCCAAGCTTCATAGAGGGATTCACCTTCTTTCTGTCTGAAGGTTTGAACATCCACTCTAAGCTTGCTCAGCTTTGAGGAGGAAAGAACTTGGCTAAGAAAGCCGTGACCAGCTTATCCCAAGAGTTCAGGCTGTCTTTGGGTTGAGAATCCAACCACACTCTAGCTCTGTCTCTTACAGCAAAAGGGAAAAGCATGAGCCTGTAGACTTTAGGATCTACTCCATTAGTCTTAACAGTATCACAGATCTGCAAGAATTTAGTTAAGAACTGAAAAGGATCTTCAGATGGAAGTCCATAAAACTTGCAGTTCTGCTGCATCAGAGAAACTAATTGAGGTTTCAGCTCAAAGTTATTTGCTGCTAATGGAGCTTCCATGTAATTGGAATTAGGTGCAGTAAAGTCACCAAGCATTCTCCTTGCATTATTATTATTTTCGGCTGCCATCTCCTCTTCCTGTTCGAAAATTTCTGAAAGGTTATCTCTGGATTGTTGTAATTTAGCTTCTCTCAGTTTCCTCTTCAGAGTCCTTTCAGGTTCTGGATCTGCTTCAACAAGAATATTCTTGTCCTTGCTCCTGCTCATATGAAAAAGAGAGAACAGAAAAATAATAATAATAGGGGTCCTTTTTACCACAGTATAGAGGTCCCAGTGTGAGTTAGAAGAAAAGAAGAAGAAGAAATTCGAACACAGATGGAAGAGAGGGTTCGAATTTGGGTGAGATGAAGTGTTAGTAGATGAATAAATAAATAGAGGGAGATGAGAGAGAAAGGGGAATTTTCAAAAATAATTTTTGAAAAAGAGTTAGTGATTTTTGAAAATAGTTTTGAAAAGGGTTAATAGTTTTTCGAAAATTCAAATAAAAAATAAAATAATTAGTTTAATTAAAAAGAAATTTTGAAAAAGAGGGAAGATATTTTCGAAAATTAGAGAGAGAGAGTTAGTTAGGTAGTTTTGAAAAAGATAAGAAACAAACAAAAAGTTAGTTAGTTAGTTAGTTGAAACAAATTTTGAAAATCAATTTTGAAAAGATAAGAAGATAGGAAGTTAGAAAAGATATTTTGAAAATCAATTTTTTTTTGAAAAAGATAAGATAAGAAGATATTTTTGAAAAGATATGATTGAAATTAGTTTTTGAAAAAGATTTGATTTTTAAAATCTCAATTAATGACTTGATTCACAAGAAATCACAAGATATGATTCTAGAACTTAAAGTTTGAATCTTTCTTAACAAGTAAGTAACAAACTTGAAATTTTTGAATCAAAACATTAATTGATGATGTTATTTTCGAAAATTTGATATAAAAATAAGAAAAAGATTTTTGAAAAAGATTTTTGGAATTTTCAAAAATAACTAAGAAATTTGAAAAAGATTTGATTTTTGAAAAAGATTTTGAAAAAGATGAGATTTTTAAATTGAAAATTTGATTTGACTCATAAAAACAACTAGATTTTTAAAAATTTTTGAAAAAGTCAAATCTAATTTTAGAAATTTTAAGAGAGAAAAAGGGAAAGATTTTTTTTTATTTTTGAATTTTTAATAATGAGAGAGAAAAACAAGAAAAATGATGCAATGCATGAGAATTTTAGATCAAAACATGTGATGCATGCAAGAATGCTATGAATGTCAAGATGAACACCAAGAACACTATGAAGATCAAGATGAACATCAAGAACTTATTTTTGAAAAATTTTTAATGCAAAGGAAACATGCAAGACACCAAACTTAGAATTCTTTAATGCTTAGGCACTAAGAATTCAAGAATGCATATGAAAAACAAGAAAAGACACAAAACATGCAAATGCAAAGATCAAACAAGAAGACTTACCAAGAATAACTTGAAGATCATGAAGAACACTATGAATGCATAAATTTTCGAAAAATGCAAGATGCACATGCAATTGACACCAAACTTATAACATGACTCAAGACTCAAACAAGAAACAGAAAAATATTTTTGATTTTTATGATTTTCTAATTTTTTTTTTGGATTTTTTTTTCGAAAGTTAATTGAAAAAGGAAAAATAAGGATTCCAAAATTTTTAATATGAATTCCAGGAATCTTGCAGTGTTAATCTAAAGCTTCAGTCCAGGAATTAGACATGGCTCACTAGCCAGCCAAGCTTTCAATGAAAGCTTCGGTCCAAAACACTAGACATGGCCAATGGCCAGCCAAGCTTCAGCAAGATATCAGGAACAGCAGCAGGTGGATTAGCAACAACTAGCTTGCTCTTGATAACAAATTGCAAGCCTCAGTCCAAATGAATTTAGACATGGCTTTACAGCCAGCCAAGCTTCAACATGCTTTATGAAACACTAGAATTCATTCTTAAAAATTTTGAATAAAAATATATTTTTTTTTGAAAACATTTTTATTTTTTCGAAAACATATGAGAAATTTTTGAAAGAAAATTTTTTTGAAAAATTTTTGAAAACAAAACAAAAAGAAAATTACCTAATCTGAGCAACAAGATGAACCGTCAGTTGTCAAAACTCAAACAATCCCCGGCAACGGCGCCAAAAACTTGGTGCGCAGAAATTGTGATTACACTTTGATTATGTAAAATTCATCGCTCTTTCTTTCCCTGGTAATGGCGCCAAAAACATGATGCCAATACCATGGTTCACAACTTCGCACAACTAACCAGCAAGTGCACTGGGTCGTCCAAGTAATACCTTACGTGAGTAAGGGTCGAATCCCACGGAGATTGTTGGTATGAAGCAAGCTATGGTCACCTTGTAAATCTCAGTCAGGCGGATATAAAATAATTATGGAGTTTTCGAAAATAATTAATAAAATAGGGATAGAAATACTTATGTAAATCATTGGTGAGAATTTCAGATAAGCGAATAGAGATGCTTTCGTTCCTCTGAACCTCTGCTTTCCTGCTATCTTCATCCAATCAGTCTTACTCCTTTCCATGGCTGGCTTTATGCAAGGGCATCACCGTTGTCAGTGGCTACATCCCCTCCTCTCAGTGAAAATGGTCAACGCACCCTGTCACGGCACGGATATTCATCTGTCAGTTCTCGATCATGCTGGAATAGGATTCATCCTCCTTTTGCGTCTGTCACTAACGCCCAGCACTCGCGAGTTTGAAGCTCGTCACAATCATTCAATCATTGAATCCTACTCGGAATACCACAGACAAGGTTTAGACCTTCCGGATTCTCTTGAATGCCGCCATCATTCTAGCTTACACCACGAAGATTCCGATTAAGAGATCTAAGAGATACTCATTCAATTCTAATGTAGAACGGAAGTGGTTGTCAGGCACGCGTTCATAGGGAATGATGATGATTGTCACGTTCATCACATTCAGGTTGAAGTGCGAATGAATATCTTAGAAGCGAAATAAGATGAATTGAATAGAAAACAGTAGTACTTTGCATTAATCTTTGAGGAACAGCAGAGCTCCACACCTTAATCTATGGAGTGTAGAAACTCTACCGTTAAAAATACATAAGTGAAAGGTCCAGGCATGGCTGAGATGGCCAGCCCCTCTGATCTAAGAACCAGGCGTCCAAAGATGTTCAAAGATACATTCCCCGGATTCAAAGATGTCAAATACAATAGTAAAATGTCCTATTTATGATAAACTAGCTACTAGGGTTTACAGAAGTAAGTAATTGATGCATAAATCCACTTCCGGGGCCCACTTGGTGTGTGCTTGGGCTGAGCTTGAGTGTTGCACGTGTAGAGGTCCTTCTTGGAGTTGAACGCCAGTATTTGTGCCAGTTTGGGCGTTCAACTCTGGTTTTGGATCCTTTTCTAGCGCTAGACGCCAGAATTGGGCAGAGAGCTTGCGTTGAACGCCAATTTACGTCATCTATTCTTGGTCAAAGTATGGACTATTAAATATTGCTGGAAAGCCCGGGATGTCTACTTTCCAACGCAATTAGAACCGCGCCATTTTGAGTTCTGTAGCTCCAGAAAATCTACTTTGAGTGCAGGGAGGTCAGAATCCAACAGCATCAGCAGTCCTTCTTCAACCTCTGAATCTGATTTTTGCTCAAGTCCCTCAATTTCAGCCAGAAAATACCTGAAATCACAGAAAAACACACAAACTCATAGTAAAGTCCAGAAATGTGAATTTAACATAAAAACTAATGAAAACGTCCCTAAAAGTAACTAGATCCTACTAAAAACATACTAAAAACAATGCCAAAAAGCGTATAAATTATCCGCTCATCACTAAACCATAAACCAAGAACCCTAAAGCCTAAACACTAATCTATAAACCCTAAACCCTAAATCATTAACCGTCAACTCTAAACCATAAACCATCAACCCTAAACCCTACACCATTAACCCTAAACCACAAAGCATAAAGCCTAAACCTTAAACCATAAGCCCTCAACCCCAAAACCATAAACCCTAAACCGTTAACCCTAAACCCTAAACCCTAAACCCTACACCATAAACCCTACACCATTAACCCTAAACCCTAAACCATAAACCCTCAACCCAAAACCAACCATAAACTCTAAACCCTAAACCCTAAACCACAAACCCTAAAGCCTAAACCATAAACCATAAACCATTAACCCTCAATCCCAAACCATAAATCATTAACCCTAAACCTTACTCCCTAAACCCTAAACCACAATGCTTAAAGCCTAAACCTTAAACCAAAGCCCTCAACCCCAAAACTATAAACCATAAACCCTAAACCCTACACCCTAGACCCTAAACCCTAAAGTCTAAACACTAAATCTTAAACCCTAAACCATTAACCATCAACCCTAATCCCTTAACCCTAAACCCTTAACCCTAAACCCTAAACCCTTAACCATAAACCCTAAATCCTAAACCCAAACACTAAACCTTAAACCCTAAAATCCTAAAGCCTAAACCATAAACCATAAACCCTTAACCCCAAACCATAAACCGTAAACATAAAGCTTCAACCCCAAACCATAAACCATAAACCCTAAACCCTATACCCTAGACCCTAAACCATAAACCCAAAATGCTAAACCCTAAACCCTAAACCCTAATCCCTAAACCCCAAACATTAAGCCATAAACCTTAAAGCCTAAAGCCAAAACCCTAAACCCTAAACCCTAAATCCTAAAGCCTAAACCATAAAACACAAACACGCCTAAACCTAAATTATAAACCCTAAACCCTAAACCACAAACCCTCAACCCTAAACCATAAACCCTCAACCCCAAACCATAATCCTTAAACCCTAACCCATACACCCTTAACCCTAAACAAAAAATCCTAAAGCCTAAAGCCTAAATCCCTATATCATAAACCCTAAACATTAAACCCTAAAGCCTAAAGCCTAAACCCTAAACCATAAAGCATAAACCCTAAACCATAAACTCTCAACCCCAAACCATAAACCCAAAACCCAAAAGCATAAACCCTAAACCCTAAACCACAAACCCTAAAGCCTAAATCCTAAACCATAAACCCTCAACCCCAAACCATAAAGCCTAAACCCTAAACCCTACAACATAAACCTTAAACCGCAAACCCTAAAGCATAAACCTTAAACCATAAACCCTAAACTATAAACCCTCAAACCCAAACCATAAACCCTAAACCCTAAATTCTACACCATAAATCCTAAACCACAAACACTAAAGCCTAAACCCTAAACCATAAACCCTAAACCCTACACCCTAAACCCTAAACACTAAATCACAAACCTTACAACCTAAACCCCACACACTAAAGACTCAACCCTAAAGCCTAAACACTAAACCACAAACACTAAAGTTTAAACACTAAGCTCTAAACACTAAACCTTAAACCATAAACCCTCAACCCCAAACCATTAACCCTAAACCCTAAACCCTAAAGCCTCAACCCCAAACGATAGACCCCAAACCCTGAACCCTAAACCGTAAACCACAAACCCAAAATTCTAAACCCTAAACTATAAACTCTAAACCGTTAACCCTCAACCCCAAACCATAAACCATCAACCCAAAACCTTACACCCTAAAACCTAAACCACAAAGCCTAAAGCCTAAACCTTAAACCATAAGCCCTCAACCACAAAACCATAAACCATAAACCCTAAGCCCTATACACCCTAGACCCTAAACCCCAAACTCTAAACCCTAAACCATAAACCCTAAACCCTTAACCCTAAACCATAAACCATAAACCCAAAACCAGAAATCCTAAAGCCCAAACACAAAACCATAAACTCTAAAAGCCTAAAGCCTAAAGCTTAAAGCCTAAACCCTAAACCCTAAACCACAAACCCTAAAGCCTAAACCATAAACCCTAAAGCCTAAACCACAAACACGCCTAAATCCTAAACTATAAACCCTAAACCTTAAACCATAAACCATCAACACCAAACCATAAACTCTAAAACCACAAACCCTAAATCCTAAACCCTAAAACATAAACCCTCAAGCCCATACTATAAACCTTAAAACCTAAATCTTACACCCTTAACCATAAAGCACAACCACTAAAGCCTAAAGCCTAAACCCTAAATCCTAAACCCTAAATACTAAACCCTAAACCACGGACTCTAAGGTTTAAACCCTAAGTCCTAAACCATAAACCCTAAAGCATAAACCCTAAACCTTAAACCATAAACCATCTACCCCAAACCATAACCTTAAACCCTAAATCCTAAACCACAAACCCTAAAGCCTAAACGCTAAACCATAAACCATTAACCCTTAACCCCAAACCATAAACCATCAAGCCTAAACTACAAAACTTAAAGCCTAAACGTTAAACCAAAGCCCACAACCCCAAAACTATAAACCATAAACCCTAAACCCTACACCTTAGACCCTAAACCCTAAACTATAAACCCTAAACCTTAAACCCTAAACCATTAACCCTGAACCCTAAACCTCTAACCCTAAACCCTTAACCCTAAACCCTAAACTCTAAACCCAAACACTAAACCATAAACCCTAAAAGCATAAAGCATAAAGCATAAAGCATAAACCCTCAACCCCAAACCATAAACCATAAACCATAAACCCTATACCCTATACCCTAGACCCTAAACCTTAAACCCTAAACCCTAGACCCTAAATCCAAAACACAAAACCCTAAACCCTAAACAAAAAACCGTAAAGCCCAAACACTAAACCATAAACCTTAAAGCCTAAACCCTAAACCATAAACCCTAAACCCTAAACCCTAAACCCTAAACCATAAACCATAAACACGCATAAACCCTAAACTATAAACCCTAAACCCTAAACCATAAACCATCAACCCCAAACCATAAACCCTCAACCTTAAACCCTAAACCATAAACCCCAAACCCTAAACCAACCATCAACCCCAAAACATAAACCCTCAACCCTAAACCCTACACCCATAACCCTAAACCACAAACCCTAAAGCCTAAAACCTAAACCATATATCCTAAACCCTAAACATTAAACCATAAAGCCTAAAGCCTAAAGCCTAAACCCTAAACCCTAAACCATAAACCCTAAACCATAAACCCTCAACCCCAAACCATAAACCCAAAACCCTAAATCCTACACCCTAAACATTCAACCACAAACCCTAAAGTCTAAACCTTAAACCATATACCCTCAACCCCAAACCATAAATCCTAAACCCTACACCCTAAACCATAACCACAAACCCTAAAGCTTAAACCAAAAATTATAAACTCTAAACCCTAAACGATAAACCCTCAAATCCAAACCATAAATCGTAAACCCTAAACCCTTAACCCTAAAGCATAAACACTAAACCAGAAACACTAAAGTTTAAACACTAAGTTCTAAACCCTAAACCATAAACCCTAAACCCCAAACCATTAACCCTAAACCCTAAACTCTAATGCCTCAATCCCAAACGATAGACCCTAAACCCTGCACACTAAACTGTAAACCATAAACCCTAAACTAGAAACCCTAAACCATTAACCCTCAACCCTAAATCATAAACCATCAACCAAAACCATACATCCTAAACCCTAAACAACAAAGCCTAAAGCCCAAAACCCAAAACCCAAAACCCTAAAGCCTAAACCCTAAACCCAAACCTCAAACACTAAACCATAAACCATAAACCCTCAACCCTACACCCTAGACCCTAAACCATAAACTATAAACCCTAAACCCTAAACCCTAAACCATAAACCCTCAACCCCAAACCATAAACCCTCAATCATAAACCCTAAACCACAAATCCCAAACCCTAAACCAACCCTCAACCCCAAACCATAAACCCTAAACCCTAAACCCTACACCCATAACCCTAAACCACAAACCATAAAGCCTAAAGCCTAAACCCAATATCCTAAACCCTAAACATTAAACCCTAAAGCCTAAAGCCTAAACCCTAAACCCTAAACCCTAAAGCATAAATCCTAAACCATAAACCCTCAACCCAAACCATAAACCCAAAACCCTAAACACTACACCCTAAACATTAAACTACAAACCCTAAAGCCTAAACCCTAAACCATATACCCTCAACCCCAAACCATAAACCCTAAACCCTACACCCTAAACCATAACCACAAACCCTAAAGCTTAAACCAAAAACTATAAACCCTAAACCTTAACGATAAACCCTCAAACCCAAACCATAAACCGTAAACCCTAAACTATATACCCAAAACACTAAACCCCAAACCCTAACGCCTAAACCCCACACCCTAAAGCCTTAACCCTAAAGCTTAAACACTAAAACAGAAACACTAAAGTTTAAACACTAACTTCTAAACCCTAAACCCTAAACCCTCAATCCCAAACCATTAACCCTAAACCCTAAACTCTAATGCCTCAATCCCAAACGATAGACCCTAAACCCTGCACACTAAACTGTAAACCAGAAACCCTAAATTATAAACCCTAAACCATTAACCCTCAACCCTAAACCATAAACCATCAACCCAAAACCTTACATCCTAAACCCTAAACAACAAAGCCTAAAGCCTAAAACCCTAAACCCTAAACCCTACAGCCTAAACCCTAAACCAAAACCTCAAACCCTAAACCCTAAACCATAAACCCTCAACCCTAAATCCTAGACCATAAACCCTAAACCGAAAACCCTAAACCTTAAACCCTAAAACTAAAACCTAAACCATAAACCCTAAACCTTAAACCCTAAACCAGAAACCCTAAAGCCGAAACAAAAAATCCTAAACCTTAAACCCTACACCCTACACCCTAAACCCTAAACCCTACACCCTAAACCCAAACCCCAAACCCCAAAGCCTAAAACCTAAACCCTAAAACATAAACCCTAAACCACAAACATGCCTAAACCCTAAACCCTAAACCCTAAACCATAAACCATCAACACCAAACCATAAATCCTAAACCATAAACCCTAAACCATAAAATGTAAACATAAAGCCTCATCCCCAAACCATAAACCATAAACCCTATACCCTATTTCCTAAACCCTAAACCCTAAACCTTATACTCTATACCCTATACCATAAACCCTAAACATTAAACACTAAACCCTAAACCCTAAACCAGAAACCATAAAGCCCAAACCCCAAACCTTAAATCCAAAAGCCTAAGCTTAAAGCCAAAACCCTAAACCCTAAACCCAAAACCCTAAAGCATAAACCCTAAACCCTAAAGTCTAAACCCTAAACCACAAAGACGCCTAAACCTTAAATTATAAACCATAAACCCTAAACCATAAACCACCAACCCCAAACCTAAACCATAAACCCTAAACCCTAAACCACAAACCCTAAAGACTAAACCCTAAACCATAAACTATTAACCCTCAACCACAAACCATAAACCATCAACCCTAAATCATACTCCGTAAACCCTAAACCACAAAGCCTAAAGCCTAAACCTTAAACAAAAGCCCTCAACCCTAAACCCTAAACTCTAAACCCTAAACCCTAAACCCTCAATCCCAAACCATTAACCCTAAACCCTCAACTCTAATGCCTCAATCCCGAACGATAGACCCTAAACCCTGCACACTAAACTATAAACCAGAAACCCTAAATTATAAACCCTAAACCATTAACCCTCAACCCTAAACTATAAACCATCAACCCAAAACCTTACATCCTAAAACCTAAACAACAAAGCCTAAAGCCTAAAACCCTAAACCCTAAACCCTACAACCTAAACCCTAAACCAAAACCTCAAACCCTAAACCCTAAACCATAAACCCTCAACCCTAAACCATAGACCCTAAACCCTAAACCCAAAACCCTAAACCTTAAACCCTAAAACTAAAACCTAAACACTAAACCCTAAACCTTAAACCCTAAACCAGAAACCCTAAAGCCTAAACAATAAATCCTAAACCTTAAACCATACACCCTACACCTTAAACCCTAAACCCTACACCCTAAACCCAAACCCCAAACCCCAAAGCCTAAAACCTAAACCCTAAAACATAAACCCTAAACCACAAACATGCATAAACCCTAAACCATAAACACTAAACCCTAAACCCTAAAGCATAAACCCTAAACCATAAACCCTCAACACCAAACCATAAATCCTAAACCATAAACCCTAAACCATAAAATGTAAACATAAAGCCTCAACCCCAAACCATAAACCATAAACCCTATACCCTATTTCCTAAACCATAAACCCTATACTCTATACCCTATACAATAAACCCTAAACATTAAACACTAAATCCTAAACCCTAAACCAGAAACCATAAAGCCCAAACCCCAAACCTTAAATCCAAAAGCCTAAGCTTAAAGCCTAAACCCTAAACCATAAACCCAAAACCCTAAAGCATAAACCCTAAACCCTAAAGTCTAAACCCTAAACCACAAAGACGCCTAAACCTTAAACTATAAACCATAAACACTAAACCACAAACCATCAACCCTAAACCTAAACCCTAAACCCTAAACCCTAAACCATATACCCTCAACCCCAAACCATAAACCCTAAACCCTACACCCTAAACCATAACCACAAACCCTAAAGCTTAAACCAAAAACTATAAACCCTAAACCTTAACGATAAACCCTCAAACCCAAACCATAAACCGTAAACCCTAAACTATATACCCAAAACACTAAACCCCAAACCCTAACGCCTAAACCCCACACCCTAAAGCCTTAACCCTAAAGCTTAAACACTAAAACAGAAACACTAAAGTTTAAACACTAACTTCTAAACCCTAAACCCTAAACCCTCAATCCCAAACCATTAACCCTAAACCCTAAACTCTAATGCCTCAATCCCAAACGATAGACCCTAAACCCTGCACACTAAACTATAAACCAGAAACCCTAAATTATAAACCCTAAACCATTAACCCTCAACCCTAAACCATAAACCATCAACCCAAAACCTTACATCCTAAACCCTAAACAACAAAGCCTAAAGCCTAAAACCCTAAACCCTAAACCCTACAGCCTAAACCCTAAACCAAAACCTCAAACCCTAAACCCTAAACCATAAACCCTCAACCCTAAATCCTAGACCCTAAACCCTAAACCGAAAACCCTAAACCTTAAACCCTAAAACTAAAACCTAAACCCTAAACCCTAAACCTTAAACCCTAAACCAGAAACCCAAAAGCCTAAACAAAAAATCCTAAACCTTAAACCCTACACCCTACACCCTAAACCCTAAACCCTACACCCTAAACCCAAACCCCAAACCCCAATGCCTAAAACCTAAACCCTAAAACATAAACCCTAAACCACAAACATGCCTAAACCCTAAACCCTAAACCCTAAACCATAAACCATCAACACCAAACCAAAAATCCTAAACCATAAACCCTAAACCATAAAATGTAAACATAAAGCCTCATCCCCAAACCATAAACCATAAACCCTATACCCTATTTCCTAAACCCTAAACCATAAACCCTAAACATTAAACACTAAACCCTAAACCCTAAACCAGAAACCATAAAGCCCAAACCCCAAACCTTAAATCCAAAAGCCTAAGCTTAAAGCCAAAACCCTAAACCCTAAACCCAAAACCCTAAAGCATAAACCCTAAACCCTAAAGTCTAGACCCTAAACCACAAAGACGCCTAAACCTTAAATTATAAACCATAAACCTTAAACCATAAACCACCAACCCCAAACCTAAACCATAAACCCTAAACCCTAAACCACAAACCCTAAAGACTAAACCCTAAACCATAAACTATTAACCCTCAACCACAAACCATAAACCATCAACCCTAAATCATACTCCGTAAACCCTAAACCACAAAGCCTAAAGCCTAAACCTTAAACAAAAGCCCTCAACCCTAAACCCTAAACTCTAAACCCTAAACCCTAAACCCTCAATCCCAAACCATTAACCCTAAACCCTAAACTCTAATGCCTCAATCCCAAACGATAGACCCTAAACCCTGCACACTAAACTATAAACCAGAAACCCTAAATTATAAACCCTAAACCATTAACCCTCAACCCTAAACTATAAACCATCAACCCAAAACCTTACATCCTAAACCCTAAACAACAAAGCCTAAAGCCTAAAACCCTAAACCCTAAACCCTACAACCTAAACCCTAAACCAAAACCTCAAACCCTAAACCCTAAACCATAAACCCTCAACCCTAAACCATAGACCCTAAACCCTAAACCCAAAACCCTAAACCTTAAACCCTAAAACTAAAACCTAAACACTAAACCCTAAACCAGAAACCCTAAAGCCTAAACAATAAATCCTAAACCTTAAACCATACACCCTACACCTTAAACCCTAAACCCTACACCCTAAACCCAAACCCCAAACCCCAAAGCCTAAAACCTAAACCCTAAAACATAAACCCTAAACCACAAACATGCATAAACCCTAAACCCTAAACACTAAACCCTAAACCCTAAACCCTAAACCCTAAAGCATAAACCCTAAACCATAAACCCTCAACACCAAACCATAAATCCTAAACCATAAACCCTAAACCATAAAATGTAAACATAAAGCCTCAACCCCAAACCATAAACCATAAACCCTATACCCTATTTCCTAAACTCTAAACCCTAAACCCTATACTCTATACCCTATACAATAAACCCTAAACATTAAACATTAAATCCTAAACCCTAAACCAGAAACCATAAAGCCCAAACCCCAAACCTTAAATCCAAAAGCCTAAGCTTAAAGCCTAAACCCTAAACCATAAACCCAAAACCCTAAAGCATAAACCCTAAACCCTAAAGTCTAAACCCTAAACCACAAAGACGCCTAAACCTTAAACTATAAACCATAAACCCTAAACCACAAACCATCAACCCTAAACCTAAACCCTAAAACCTAAACCCTAAACCACAAACCCTAAAGCCTAAACCCTAAACCATAAACTATAAACCCTCAACCACAAACCATAAACCATCAACCCTAAACCATACTCCGTAAACCCTAAACCACAAAGCCTAAAGCCTAAACCTTAAACAAAAGCCCTCAACCCCAAAAGTATAAACCATAAACCCTAAACACTACACCCTAGACACTAAACCCTAAATTCTAAATCCTAATCCTTAAACCTTAAACCATTAACCATGAATCCTAAACCCTTAACACTGAACCCTAAACCCTAAACCCTTAACCCTAAACCTTAAACCCAAACACAAAACCATAAACCCTAAAAGCCTAAAGCCTAAACCATAAACCATAAACCCTTAACCGCAAACCACAAACCCTAAACCCTAAACCATAAACCCTCAACCCTACACCCCAGACCATAAACCCTAAACCTTAAACCCCTAAACCTAAACCCTAAACCCAAAACCCTAAACCATAAACCCTAAACCATAAACCCTAAACTATACACCCTAAACCATAAACCATAAACCCTAAACCCTAAACCCCAAAGCCTAAAAACCTAAACCCTAAAACCTAAACCCTAAAACCTAAACCCTAAACCACAAACATGCATAAACCCTAAACCCTAAACACTAAACCCTAAACCCTAAACCCTAAACCCTAAAGCATAAACCCTAAACCATAAACCCTCAACACCAAACCATAAATCCTAAACCATAAACCCTAAACCATAAAATGTAAACATAAAGCCTCAACCCCAAACCATAAACCATAAACCCTATACCCTATTTCCTAAACCCTAAACCATAAACCCTATACTCTATACCCTATACAATAAACCCTAAACATTAAACATTAAATCCTAAACCCTAAACCAGAAACCATAAAGCCCAAACCCCAAACCTTAAATCCAAAAGCCTAAGCTTAAAGCCTAAACCCTAAACCATAAACCCAAAACCCTAAAGCATAAACCCTAAACCCTAAACCACAAAGACGCCTAAACCTTAAACTATACACCATAAACCCTAAACCACAAACCATCAACCCTAAACCTAAACCCTAAACCCTAAACCCTAAACCACAAACCCTAAAGCCTAAACCCTAAACCATAAACTATTAACCCTCAACCACAAACCATAAACCATCAACCCTAAACCATACTCCGTAAACCCTAAACCACAAAGCCTAAAGCCTAAACCTTAAACAAAAGCCCTCAACCCCAAAAGTATAAACCATAAACCCTAAACACTACACCCTAGACACTAAACCCTAAATTCTAAATCCTAATCCTTAAACCTTAAACCATTAACCATGAATCCTAAACCCTTAACCCTGAACCCTAAACCCTAAACCCTTAACCCTAAACCTTAAACCCAAACACAAAACCATAAACCCTAAAAGCCTAAAGCCTAAACCATAAACCATAAACCCTTAACCGCAAACCACAAACCCTAAACCCTAAACCATAAACCATCAACCCTACACCCCAGACCATAAACCCTAAACCTTAAACCCCTAAACCTAAACCCTAAACCCAAAACCCTAAACCCTAAACCCAAAACCCTAAACCATAAACCCTAAACCATAAACCCTAAACTATACACCCTAAACCATAAACCATAAACCCTAAACCCTAAACCCCAAAGCCTAAAAACCTAAACCCTAAAACCTAAACCCTAAAACCTAAACCCTAAACCACAAACACATCTAAACACTAAACCCTAAAATATAAACCCTTAAGCATAAAACCTAAACCATAAACCCTCAACACTAAACCATAAATTCTAAACCATAAACCCTAAACCATAAACCGTAAACATAAAGCCTCAACCCCAAACCATAAACCCTAAACCCTATACCCTAAACCCTATACCCTATACCCTATACAATAAACCACAAAAACGCCTAAACCCTAAACCCTAAACCAGAAACCGTAAAGCCCAAACACCAAACCTTAAACCCAAAAGCCTAAACCCTAAAGCCTAAAGCCTAAACCCTAAACCCAAAACCCAAGACCCTAAACCCTAAACCTTAAACAATAAACCCTAAACCACAGACTCTAAGGTTTAAACCCTAAATCCTAAACCATAAATACTAAAGCATAAACCCTAAAGCCTAAACAATAAACCAACAACCCCAAACCCTAGCCCTAAACTATAAAACCTAAACCACAAACCCTAAAGTCTAAACCCTAAACCATAAACCATTAACCCTCAACCCTAAACCATAAACTATCAACCCTAAACCCTACTCCCTAAACCCTAAACCACAAAGCCTAAAGCCTAAACCTTAAACCAAAGCCCACAACTCCAAAACTATAAACCATAAACCCTAAACCCTACACCCTAGACCCTAAACCCTAAACCATTAACCATGAACCATAAACCCTTAACCCTAAACTATTAACCCTAAACCCTAAGCCCAAACACTAAACCATAAACCCTAAAAGCCTAAAGCATAAAGCATAAAGCATAAACCCTCAACCCCAAACCATAAACTGTAAACATAAAGCCTCAACCCCAAATCATAAAGCATAAACCCTAAACCCTAAACCCTATACCCTAGACATTAAACCATAAACCCAAAACCCTAACCCTAAACCCTAAACCCTAAACAAAAAACCGTAAAGCCCAAACACTAAACCTTAAACCTAAAAGCCTAAAGCCTAAACCCTAAACCCTAAACCATAAACCACAAAAATGCCTAAACACTAAACTGTAAACCCTAAACCATAAACCATCAACCCCAAACCATAAACCCTAAACCAACCATCAACCTCAAACCATAAACCCTAAACCTTAAACCCTACAACCTTAACCCTAAACCACAAACCCTAAAGCCTAAAGCCTAAACCCTATATCCTAAACCCTAAACATTAAACACTAAAGCCTAAAGCCTAAAGCCTAAACCCTAAACCCTAAACCCTAAAGCATAAACACTAAACCACAAACCTTCAACCCCAAACCATAAACCCAAAACCCTAAAACCCTACACATTAAACCTTAAACCACACACCCTAAAGCCTAAACCCTACACCATAAACCCTAAACCCCAAAACCTAAACCCTAAACCCTAAACCCTAAACCCTAAACCCTAAACCCTAAACACTAAACCCTAAACCCTAAACCCTAAACCCTAAACCCTAAACCCTAAACCCTAAACCCTAAACACTAAACCCTAAACCCTAAACCCTAAACCCTAAACCCTAAACCCTAAAGCCTAACTAAACCATAAACACAAAACCCTACACCCTAAACCATAATCCCTAAAACCTAAACCACAAACCCTAAAGCCAAAACCCTAAACTATAAACCATAAACCCTAAACCCTAAACCCTAAACCCAAAACCATAAACCCTAAACCATATACCATAAACCATAAACCCTAAACCCTAAACCATAAACCCTAAACCATAAACCCTAAACCATAAACCCTCAACCCTACACCATAAACCCTCAACCCCAAATCATAAACCATAAGCATAAAGCCTCAACCCCAAACCCCAAACCATAAACCTTAAACCCTAAACCCTATAAACCCTAAACCATAAACCATAAACCATAAACCATAAACCCTAAACCCTAAACCATAAACCCTAAACCATAAACCCTAAACCCTAAACCATAAACCCTAAACCCTATACCCTAAACCATAAACCACAAACCCTAAAGCATAAACCCTAAACTATAAACCCTAAACCATAGACCCTAAACCCTAAACCCCAAACCATACACCCTAAATCATATGCCATAAAAAATTAACCCTAAACCCTGAACCCTCAACCCTAAACCATAAACCCTCAACCCTACACCCTAGACCCTAAACTTTAAACCCAAAAACCTAAACCTTAAACCCTAAAACTAAACCCTAAACCCAAAACCCAAAACCTTAAAACCTAAACCAGAAACCCTAAAGCCCAAACACTAAACCCTAAACAATAAAGCCTAATGCCTAAACCCTAAACCCTAAATCCCAAACCCCAAAGCCTAAACCCTAAACCATAAACCCTAAACCCTAAACCCTAAATCCTAAACCCCAAACCATAAACCATAAACACTAAATTCTAAACCACAAACACTAAAGCCTAAACCCTAAACCATAAAGCATAAACCCAAAACTCTAAACCCTAAACCAGAAACCCTCAACCCCAAACTATAAACCCTAAATCCTAAACCCTAAACCCTAAAGCATAAACCCTAAAGTATAAACCCTACACCCTAAACCAAAAACACTCAACCCCAAACCATAAACACTAAAGACAAAACCCTAAACCACAAACCCTAAAGCCTAAAGCCTAAAGCCCAAAACTTTACCCCAAAAGCCTAAACCCAAAACCCTAAAGTATAAACCCTAAACCCTAAATCATAAACCCCAAACCATAAACCATAAGCACTAAATCATAAACCACAAACCCTAAAGCATACACCCAAAACCATAAAGCCTAAAACCTTAAACTCTAAACCCTAAACCATAACCCCTAAACTGCAAACCCTAAACCCTAAACCCTAAAGCATACACCCTAAACACTTAACCCTAAACTATAAACCCTAAAGACTAAACCCTAAACCACAAACCTAAAGCCTAAACCATAAACCCTAAACCATAAAGCCTAAACACTAAATCTAAACCCTAACCACTAAGCCCTAAACCGCAAATCCTAAAGCCTAAACACTAAACCATAAACCCTAAACCCTAAGCACTAAACCATAAAGCATAAACCCTAAACCCTAAACCCTCAACCCTCAAACCTAAACCATAAACCCTAAACCCTAAACCATAAAGACTAAAGCATAAACCCTAAATCCTAAACCCTCAACCCCAAACCATAATCACAAAAGTCTAAAGCATAAACTGTAAATCTAAACCCGAAACCACAAACCCTAAACCACAAACCCTAAATCATAAACCCTAATCCCTAAACCCTAAACCATAAAGCATAAAGCATAAACCACAAAACCTAAAACATCAACCCTAAACTATAAACCCTAAACCCTAAACCCTAAACCCTACACAATAAACCATAAACAACAAACCCTAAACCCTAAACCCTAAACAACAAACCCTAAACCCTAAACCATAAACCCTTAACACCAAACCATATACCCTAAACCCTAAAGCACAAACCCTAAAGCCTAAACCCTAAAACATAAACCCTTAACCCCAAACCATAAACCATAAACCCTAAACCCTAAACACTATACCCTACACCCTGAACCAAAAAACCCCAAACCCTAAAGCCTAAAGCCTAAACCATAAATCCTAAACCATAAACACTAAATCTTAAACTACAAACCCTAAACCCTAAACCCTAAAGCATAAACCCTAAACCCTAAACCCTAAACCCTAAATCCTAAACCCAAACTATAAACCTTAAACCCTAAACCCTAAACACTAAATCCTAAACCCTAAACCCTAAATTCTAACCCTAAACCATACACCCTAAAGCCTAAACCACAAACCCTAAAGCATAAATCCTAATGCATAAACCCTCAACCACAAACCATAAATGCTAAACCCAAAACCCTACACCCTAAACCTTAAACCACAAACCTTAAGGCCTAACTTAACCATAAACACAAAACCCTAAATCGTAAACATTAAATCCCACACCATAATCCCTAAACCCTAAACCCTAAACCCTAAACCATAAACCCTAAACCCTAAACCCTAAACCCTAAACCATAAACCCTAAACCCAAACCCTAAACCATAAACCCTAAAAGCCTAAAGCCTAAACCATAAACCATAAACCCTCAACCCCAAATCATAAACCATAAGCATAAAGCCTCAACCCCAAACCCCAAACCATAAACCTTAAACCCTAAACCCTATAAACCCTAAACCATAAACCATAAACCATAAACCATAAACCCTAAACCATAAACCATAAACCCTAAACCATAAACCCTAAACCCTAAACCATAAACCCTAAATTATAAACCACAAACCCTAAAGCATAAACCCTAAACTATAAACCCTAAACCCTAGACCCTAAACCCTCAACCCCAAACCATAAACCCTAAATCATATGCCATAAAAAATTAACCCTAAACCCTGAACCATAAACCCTAAACCATAAACCATCAACCCTACACCCTAGACCCTAAACTTTAAACCCAAAAACCTAAACCTTAAACCCTAAACTAAACCCTAAACCCTAAACCCAAAACCTTAAAACCTAAACCAGAAACCCTAAAGCCCAAACACTAAACCCTAAACAATAAAGCCTAATGCCTAAACCCTAAACCCTAAATCCCAAACCCCAAAGCCTAAAACCTAAACCATAAACCCTAAACCCTAAACCCTAAATCCTAAACCCCAAACCATAAACCATAAACACTAAATTCTAAACCACAAACACTAAACCATAAACCCTAAACCATAAAGCATAAACCCAAAACTCTAAACCCTAAACCAGAAACCCTCAACCCCAAACCATAAACCCTAAATCCTAAACCCTAAACCCTAAAGCATAAACCCTAAAGTATAAACCCTACACCCTAAACCAAAAACACTCAACCCCAAACCATAAATACTAAAGACAAAACCCTAAACCACAAACCCTAAAGCCTAAAGCCTAAAGCCCAAACCTTTACCCCAAAAGCCTAAACCCAAAACCCTAAAGTATAAACCCTAAACCCTAAATCATAAATCCCAAACCATAAACCATAAGCACTAAATCATAAACCACAAACCCTAAAGCATACACCCAAAACCATAAAGCCTAAAATCTTAAACTCTAAACCCTAAACCATAACCCCTAAACTGCAAACCCTAAACTCTAAACCCTAAACCCTAAACCCTAAAGCATACACCCTAAACACTTAACCCCAAACTATAAACCCTAAAGACTAAACCCTAAACCACAAACCCTAAAGCCTAAACCCTAAACCATAAAGCCTAAACACTAAATCTAAACCCTAACCACTAAGCCCTAAACTGCAAATCCTAAAGCCTAAACACTAAACCCTAAACCCTAAACCCTAAGCACTAAACCATAAAGCATAAACCCTAAACCCTAAACCCTAAACCCTCAAACCTAAACCATAAACCCTAAACCCTAAACCATAAAGACTAAAGCATAAACCCTAAACCCTAAACCCTCAACCCCAAACCATAATCACAAAAGTCTAAAGCATAAACTGTAAATCTAAACCCGAAACCACAAACCCTAAACCACAAACCCTAAACCATAAACCTTAATCCCTAAACCCTAAACCATAAAGCATAAAGCATAAACCACAAAACCTAAAACCTCAACCCTAAACTATAAACCCTAAACCCCAAACCCTACACAATAAACCATAAACAACAAACCCTAAACCCTAAACCATAAACCCTTAACGCCAAACCATATACCCTAAACCCTAAAGCACAAACACTAAAGCCTAAACCCTAAAACATAAACCCTCAACCCCAAACCATAAACCATAAACCCTAAACCCTAAACACTATACCCTACACCCTGAACCCAAAAACCCCAAACCCTAAAGCCTAAAGCCTAAACCATAAATCCTAAACCATAAACACTAAATCTTAAACTACAAACCCTAAACCCTAAACCATAAAGCATAAACCCTAAACCCTAAACCCTAAACCCAAACTATAAACCTTAAACCCTAAACCCTAAACACTAAATCCTAAACCCTAAACCCTAAATTCTAAACCCTAAACCATACACCCTAAAGCCTAAACCATAAACCCTAAAGCCTAAATCCTAATGCATAAACCCTCAACCACAAACCATAAATCCTAAACCCAAAACCCTACACCCTAAACCTTAAACCACAAACCCTAAAGCCTAACTAAACCATAAACACAAAACCCTAAATCGTAAACATTAAATCCCACACCATAATCCCTAAACCCTACACCCTAAACCATAAACCACAAACCCTAAAGCCAAAACCCTAAACTATAAACCATAAACCCTCAACCCTAAACCATAAACCCCAAACCATAAACCCTAAACCATATACCATAAACCATAAACCATAAACCCTAAAACAAAAACCCTAAACCATAAACCCTAAACCATAAACCACAAACCCTAAACCATAAACCATAAACCATAAACCCTCAACCCTATACCTACACCCTAGACACTAAACCCAAAACCCTAAACCTTAAACCCTAAAACTAAACCCTAATCCTTAAACCCTAAACCATAAACCCTAAACTGGAAACCCTAAAGCCCAAACACGAAACCCTAAACAATAAAGCCTAATGCCTAAACCTTAAGCCCTAAACCACAAGTCCCAAAGCCTAAAACCTAAGCCCTAAAACCTAAGCCCTAAACATAAACCCTAAACCCTAAACCATAAACAAAAAACCCTAAACCCTAAACCCAAAACCCCAAACCATAAACCTTAAACCCTAAACCCTAAACCCTAAATCCCAAAACCCTAAAGCCTAAACCCTAAACTACAAACACGCTTAAACCCTAAAATATAAACGATAAACCCTAAACCATAAACACTAACCCCAAACCATAAACCCTAAACCCTAAACCCTAAACCACAAACCCTAAAGCCTCCCTAAACCATAAACCATTAACCCTCAACCCCAAACAATAAACCATCAACTCTAAACCCTACTCACTAAACCCTAAACCACAAAGCCTAAAGCCTAAACGTTAAACCAAAGCCCTCAACCCCAAAACTATAAACCATAAACCATAAACCCTACACCCTAGACCCTAAATGATAAACTCTAAACCCTAAACCTTAAACCCTAAACCATTAACCATGAACCCTAAACCCTTAACCCTTAACCCTAAACCATAAACCCTTAACCATAAACCTGAAACCCAAACCCTAAACCATAAACCCTAAAAGCCTAAAGCCTAAACCATAAACCATAAACCCTAAACCCCAAATCATAAACCGTAAGCATAAAGCCTCAACCCCAAATCCCAAACCATAAACACTAAACCCTAAACCCTATAAACCCTAAACCATAAACCATAAACCATAAATCATAAACCCTAAACCATAAACCCTAAACCATAAACCATAAACCCTAAACCCACAACCCTACACCCTAGACCTTAAACCCTAAACCCAAAACCGTAAACCTCAAACCCTAAAACTAAACCCTAAACCCAAAACCCTAAACCATAAACCCTAAACCCTACACCCTAAACCATAAACCACGAACCCTAAAGCATAAACCCTAAACTATAAACCCTAAACCCTAAACCCTAAACCCTAAACCCCAAACCATAAACCCTAAATCATATGCCGTAAACCATTAACCCTAAACCCTGAACCATAAACCCTAAACCATGAACCCTCAACCTTACACCATAGACCCTAAACCTTAAACCCAAAACCCTAAACCTTAAACCCTAAAACTAAACCCTAAACCCTAAACCCAAAACCTTAAAACCTAAACCAGAAACCCTAAAGCCCAAACACTAAACCTTAAACAATAAAGCCTAATGCCTAAACCCTAAACCTTAAACCCTAAACCCCAAACCCCAAAGCCTAAAACATAAACCCTAAAACCTAAACCCTAAACCACAAACATGCCTAAGCCCTAAACCCTAAGGCATAAACACTAAACCATAAACCCTCAACACCAAACCATAAATCCTAAACCATAAACCCTAAACCATAAACCGTAAACATAAAGCCTCAATCCCGAACCATAAACTATAAACCCTAAACCCTATACCCTAAACCCTAAACCTAAACCCTATACCATATACCATAAACCCTAAACCTTAAATCCTAAACCCTAAACCCTAAACCCTAAACCAGAAACTGTAAAGCACAAATACAAACCCTTAAACCCAAAAATCTAAAGCCTAAAGCCTAAACCCTAAACCCTAAACCCAAAACCCTGAAGCCTAAACCCTAAACCCTAAAGCATAAACCCTAAACCACAAACACGCCTAAACCCTAAACTATAAACTAGAAACCCTAAACCATAAACCCTCAACCCCAAACCATAAACTCTAAACCCTAAACCCTAAACCACAAACCCTAAAGCATAAATCCTAAACCATAAACCGTTAACCCTCAACACCAAAACATAAACCATCAACCCTAAACCCTACTCCCAAAACCCTAAACCACAAAGCCTAAAGCCTAAACCTTAAACAAAAGCCTTCAACCCCAAAACTATAAACCATAAACACTAAACCTTACACCCTAGACCCTAATCCCTAAACTTTAAACCCTCAACCCCAAACCATAAACTCTAAACACTAAACCCTAAACCACAAACCCTAAAGCCTAAATTCTAAACCATAAACCATTAACCCTCAACCCAAAACATAAACCATCAAACCCTAAACCCTACTCCCGAAACCCTAAACCACAAAGCCTAAAGCCTAAAACTTTAAATAAAAGCCCTCAAACCCAAAACTATAAACCATAAACACTAAACCTTACACCCTAGACCCTAATCCCTAAACCTAAACCCTAAACCTTAAACCTTAAACCCTAAACCATTAACCATGAACCCTAAACCCTTAACCCTTAACCCTAAACCCTAAACCCTTAACCCTAAACCTTAAACCCAAACACTAAACTATAAACCCAAAAAGCCTAAAGCCTAAACCATAAACCATAAACCCTCAACCCCAAACCATAAACCATAAACATAAAGCATCAACCCCAAACCATAAACCATAAACCTTAAACCCTAAACCCTATACCCTAGACCCTAAACCATAAACCCTAAACCATAAATCATAAACCATAAACCATAAACCCAAAACCATAAACCTTAAATCCTAAAACTAAACCCTAAACCCAAAACCCAAAACCTTAAACCCTAAACCAAAACCCTAAAGCCCAAACGCTAAACCCTAAACACTAAAGCCTAATGCCTAAACCCTAAACCCTAAACAACAAACCCCAAAGCCTAGAACCTAAATCTTAAAACCTTAACCCTAAACCACAAATACGCCTAAACCCTAAACCCTAAACCCTAAACCCTAAAGCATAAACCCAAAACCATAAAGCATAAACCCTATAGCATAAAGCCTAAACCTCCCTAAACCCAAAATCCTAAACCCTCAAACCCAAACCATAAACACTAAACACTAAACCCAAAACCACAAACCCTAAAGCCTAAACCCTAAACCCCAAAAACTAAAGCATAAACACTAAACCATCAACCCTAAAGCCTAAACCCCAAGCCCTACACGCTAAACCCCACACCATAAAGCCTCAACCCCAAATGATAGACCCTAAACCCTGCACCCTAAACCATAAACCATAAACCCTAAAGCCTAAAGCCTAAAGCCTAAACCCTAAACCATTAACCCTCAATCCCAAACAATAAACCATCAACCCTAAACCTTACAACCTAAACCCTAAACCACAAAGCCTAAAGCCAAAACCTTAAACCATAAGCCCTCAACCCCAAAACCATAAACCATAAATCCTAAACCCTACACCGTAGACCCTAAACCCTAAACCCTAAACCCTAAACCCTATACCCTAAACCCTAAACCCTTAATCCTAAACCCTAAATACTAAACCCTAAACCGTAAACCAAAAACCTTTAAGTCCAAACACTAAACCATAAACCCTAAACCCTAAACCATAAACCATAAACCCTAAACCCTAAACCCTAAACCACAAACCCTAAACCCTAAACCATAAACCCTCAACCCCAAACCAAAACCTTAAACCCTAAACCCAAAATCCTAAACCATAAAACCTAAACACTACACCCTAAACCCTAAACCACAAACCCTAAACCCTAAAGCCTAAACCCTAAACTATAAACCCTAAACCCTAAACCCTAAACCTTCAACCCCAAACCATAAAACCTAAACCATATACCATAAACCATAAATCCTAAACCCTAAACCATAAACCCTAAATCATAAACCCACAACCCTACACCATAGACCCTAAACGCTAAACCCAAAACCCAAAACCTTAAACCCTAAAACTAAACCCTAAACCCTAAACCCAAAACCTTAAACCCTAAACCAGAAACCCTAAAGCCCAAATACTAAACCATAAACAATAAAGCCTAATGCATAAATGCTAAACCCTAAATCCTAAACCACAAACCCCAAAGCCTAAAACCTAAACCCTAAAACATAAACCTTAAACCCTAAAGCATAAACCCTAAACCATAAACCCTCAACACCAAACCATAAATCCTAAACCATAAACCATAAACCATAAACCGTAAACCATAAACCCTCAACCCTAAACCATAAACCATAAACCCTAAACCCTATACCTTATACCCTATACCATAAACCCTAAACCCTAAACCTTAAACCCCAAACCTTAAACCCTAAACCAGAAACTGTAAAGCCCAAACACCAAACCTTAAACCCAAAACCGTAAAGCATAAAGCCTAAACCTTAAACACTAAACCCAAAAACCCTAAAGCATAAACCCTAAACCCTATACCCTAAACCCTAAACAACAAACACGCCTAAACCCTAAACTATAAACCGTAAACCCTAAACCATAAACCATCAACCCCAAACCATAAACCCTAAACCCTAAACACTACTCCCTAAACCCTAAACCACAAAGCCAAAAGCCTAAACCATATACCCTAGACACTAAACCATAAACCCTAAACCATAAACAATAAACCATAAACCCTAAACCTTAAACCTTAAAACTAAACCCTAAACCCAAAACACTAAACCTTAAACCCTAAACCAGAAACCGTAAAGCCGAAACACTAAACCCTAAACACTAAAGCCTAATGCATAAACCCTAAACTCTAAACCCTAACCCTAAACACTAAACCCCAAAGCCTAAAACCTAAACCCTAAATCCTAAACCACAAATATGCCTAAAGCCTAAAGCCTAAACCATAAACCATAAACCCTCAAACCTAAATGCTAAACCACAAATACGCCTAAACCCTAAACTCTAAACCCTAAACCCTAAAGCATAAATCCTATAGCATAAAGTCTAAACCTTAAAATCTAAACCCAAAATCCTAAACCCTCAAACCCAAACCATAAACCCTAAACCACAAACCCTAAAGCCTAAAGCCCAAACCCTAAAGACTATAGCATAAACCCTAAACCCTAAACCATCAACCCTAAACCCTAAACCCCAAACCCTACACCATAAACCCTACACCATAAACGATAAACCCTGCACCCTAAACCATAGACCCTAAACCATGCACCCTAAATGATAAACCACAAACCCTAAACCTTAAACCGTAAACCATAAACCCTAAAATCCAAAACCCTAAACCCTAAACCCCAAACTCTTAAGCCTAAACCTTAAACACTAAAGTCTAAACCACAAAAACGCTTCAATCCTAAACTATAAACCGTAAACCATAAACCATAAACCTTTACCCCCAAAGCATAAACCCTAAACCACAAATCCTAAACCCTAAACCATAAACCCTCAACCCCAAACCATAAACCGTAAACCCAAAATCATAAACCCTAAACACTAAACCATAAACCACAAACCATAAAGCTTAAACCCTAAACCATAAACCCTAAAGCATAAACCCTAAACCCTAAACCATAAACCATCAACCTACATCATAGAACCTAAACCCTAAATGCTAAACCTTAAACCCTAAACCCTAAACCATAAAACCCAAACCATAAACCCTAAACTCTAAACCCTAAACCCTAAACCAAAAACCCTAAAGCCCAAACACTAAACCATAAACACTAAAGCCTAAAGCCTAAACCCTAAACCATTACCCTAAACCCTAAACCTCAAACCCTAAAGCCTAAAACCTAAACCCTAAAACCTAAACCCTAAACCCTAAAACCTAAACCTTAAACCACAAACATGCATAAATCCTAAACCCTAATGGATAAACCCAAAACCTTAAACCAATATCCCTAAACACTAAACCCTAAACCACAAACCCTAGAGCCTAAACCCAAAAGCATAAACCCTAAACCTTAAACCCTAAACCCAAAACCACAAACCCTCAAACCCAAACCATAAACCCTAAACACTAAACCCTAAACCAGAAACCCTAAAGTCTACACCCTAAACCCTAAAGACTAAAGCATAAACCACAAACCCTAAACCCTAAACCCCAAACCATAACCCCTAAACCATAAACCCAAAAGCCTAAACCCTAAAGCATAAACCCTAAAGTAAAAACCCTAAACCCTAAACCCTAAACCCTAAACCCTAAACCCCAAACCATAAACCATAAACACTAAATCATAAACCACAAACACTAAAGCCTAAACCCTAAACCATAAAGCATAAACCCTAAACTCTAAACCCTAAACTAGAAACCCTCAACCCTAAACCATAAACCCTAGAGCCTAAACCCTAAACCCTAAAGCATAAACGTTAAACCCTAAACCCTAAACACTCAACCCCAAATCATAAACCCTAAAGACTAAACCCTAAACCACAAACCCTAAACCCTAAAGCCTAAACCCTAAACCCTAAACCATAAACCCTAAACCATAGACCCTAAAGCATAAACCCTAAACCATAAACCCTAAAGAATAAACCCTAAACACTAAAGCATAAACCCTAAAGCATAAACCCTAAACCCTAAACCACAAACACGCAAAACCCTAAACCCTAAATCCTAAACCATAAACCCTAAATCATAAACTGTAAACATAAAGCCTCAACCCCAAACCATAAACCATAAACCCAAAACCCTATACCCTAAACCCTAAACCCTATACCCTATACCCTATACCCTATAGCATAAACCCTAAACCTTAAACCCTAAACCCTAAACCAGAAATCGTAAAGCCCAAACACCAAACCTTAAACCCAAAAGCCTAAAGCCTAAAGCCTAAACCATAAACCCTAAACCCAAAACCCACTAAGCTTAAACCCTAAACCCTAAATCCTAAACCTTAAAACACAAACAATCCTAAACCCTAAACTATAAACCATAAACCCTAAACCATAAACCCTAAACCCCAAACTATAAACCCTAATCCCTAAACCCTAAACCACAAACCATAAAGCCTAAACCCTAAACCATAAATCATTAACCCTCAACCCCAAACCATAAATCATCAACCCTAAACACTACTCCCTAAACCCTAAACCACAAAGCCTAAAGCCTAAACCTTAAACCAAAGCCCTCAACCCCAAAACTATAAACCATAAACCCTAAACCCTACACCCTAGACGCTAAACCCTAAACTCTAAACCCTAAACCTTAAACCCTAAACCATTAACCCTAAACTCTAAACCTTAAACCCTAAACCATTAACCATGAACCCTAAACCCTAAACCCTTAACCCTAAACCATAAACCCTTAACCCTAAACCTTAAACCCAAACACTAAACCATAAACCCTAAAAGCCTAAAGCCTAAACCAAAAACCATAAACCCTCAACCCTAAACCATAAACCGTAAACATAAAGCCTTAACCACAAACCATAAACCATAAACCCTAAACCCTAAACCTACCCTAGACCATAAACCATAAACCCTAAACCATAAACCATAAACCATAAACCCTAAATCCTAAACCCCAAACCCAAAGCATAAAACCTGAACCCTAAAACCTAAACCCTAAACCATAAATACGCCTAAACCATAAACCCTAAACCCTAAAGTATAAACCCTAAACCATAAACCCTAAACACCAAACCATAAACCCTAAACCACAAACCCTAGAGCCTAAACCCAAAAGTATAAAGCCTAAAGCTTAAACCCTAAACCCTAAACCCAAAAGCTTCAAACCCAAACCATAAACCCTAAACACTAAACCCTAAACCACAAACCCTAAAGCCTAAAGCCTAAGCCCTAAAGACTAAAGCATAAATCCTAAACGCTAAACCATCAACCCTAAAGCCTAAAGCCTAAACCCCAAACCCTACACCCTAAACCCCACACTATAAAGCCTCAACCCCAAACGATAGACCCAAAACCCAGCACCCTAAACCATAAACCACAAACCCAAAAGCCTAAACCCTAAACTATAAACACTAAATCCTACACTATGAATCCTCAACCCCAAACCATAAACCATCAACCCTAAACCTTACACCCTAAATCCTAAAGCACAAAGCCTAAAGCCTAAACCTTAAACCATAAGCCCTCAACCCCAAAATCATAAACCATAAACCCTAAACCCTACACACCCTACACCATAAATCCTAAACTCTAAACCCTAAACCTTAAACCATAACCCCTTAATCATAAACCCTAAATACTAAATCCTAAACCCTAAACCCTAAACCATAAACCATAAACCCTAAAAGCCAAAACCCTAAACCCCAAACACTAAAGCCTAAACCTTAAACCCTAAAGCCTAAACCACAAACATGCCTCAATCCTAAACTATAAACCCTAAACCATAAACCATCAACCCTTACCCCCAAACCATAAACCCTAAACCCTAAACCCTGAACCACAAACCCTTACCCCCAAACCATAAACCCCAAACCATAATCATTAAACCCTAAACCCTACACCCTTAACCATAAACCATAACCACAAAGCCTAAACCCTAAACCCGAAATCTTAAACCCTAAACACTAAACCCTAAACCACAAACCCTAAAGCTTAAACACTAAACCATAAAGCATAAACCCTAAACCCTAAACCATAAACCATCAATCCTACACCCTAGAACCTAAACCCTAAATGATAAACCTTAAACCCTAAACCATAAAACCTAAACCCTAAACCATAAACCCTAAACCAGAAACCCTAAAGCCCAAACACTAAACTATAAACACTAAAGCCTAAAGCCTAAACCCTAAACCCTAAACCTCAAACCCTAAACCCTAAAACCTAAACCCAAAAACCTAAACCTTAAACCAGAAACATGCATAAACCCTAAAGCATAATGCATAAACCCTAAACCCTAAACCATAAACCCAAAACCCCAAACCATAAACCCTAAACACTAAACCCTAAACCACAAACCCTAGAACCTAAACCCAAAAGCATAAACCCTAAACCTTAAACCCTAAACCCAAAACCATAAACCCTCAAACCCAAACCATAAACCCTAAGCACTAAACCCTAAACTAGAAACCCTAAAGTCTAAACCCTAAACCCTAAAGACTAAAGCATAAATCCTAAACCCTGAACCCTAAACCCTTAACCCCAAACCATAACCCCTAAACCCTAAACCAAAAAGCCTAAACCCTAAAGCATAAACCCTAAAGTATAAACCCTAAACCCTAAACCCCTAACCAAAAACCATAAACACTAAATCCAAAACCACAAACCCTAAAGCATAAATCCTAAACCATAAAGCATAAAGCCCCAACCCTAAACCCTAAAGCATAAACCCTAAACCCTAAACCCTAAACACTTAACCCCAAACCATAAACCCTAAAGACTAAACCCTAAACCACAAACCCTAAAGTCTAAAACCTAAACCCTAAACCCTAAATCCCAAAAGCCTAAACCCTAAACCCTAAAGCCTAAACCCCAAAGTATAAACCCTAAACCCTAAACTATAAACCCCAAACCATAAACCATAAGCACTAAATCCTAAACCAAAAACCCTTAAGCCTACACCCTAAATCTTAAAGCATAAAACCCTAAACTCTAAACCATAAACCATAAACCCTAAACCGCAAACCATAAACCCTAAAGCCTAAACCATAAACCCTAAACCCGAACACTCAACCCCAAACCATAAACCCTAAAGACTAAACCCTAAACCACAAACCCTAAAGCATAAAGCCTAAACCCTAAATCTAAACCCAACCACTAAACCCTAAACCACAAACCCTAAAGCCTAAACACTAAAGCCTAAACCCTAAACCCTAGCCCTAAACCATAAAGGATAAACCTAAACCCTAAACCTAAACCTTCAACCCAAACTATAAACCCTAAACCCTAAACCATAAAGACTAAAACATAAACCTAAACACTAAACCTAACCTCACCCCAAACCATAATCCCAAAGGCTAAACCATAAACTCTAAACCCTAAACACTAAAT